>NW_025931331.1:0-14179 GCF_000764305.2 Hyalella azteca
CTACCACACCGCACTACCACACCGCACTACCACACCACACTACCACACCGCACTACCACACCACACTACCACACCGCACTACCACACCACACTACCACACCACACTACCACACCGCACTACCAACGATTTCTCTGCATTCGTTCACTACAGGCAATTGTACTCTCTGCACTCACGTATCGACCATTAAGTAGTAATTACCATTAAGTAGTGCTTTTAGTATGGTAGTCATTTTGTGCAGAATTAGGCATTCTGGGGCCATACTTTCAAAACTCGCTAAGTGAACGTAAGTACTTACGCTCTACTTTCTTGTCTATGATCTGTCTCTTATACACATCTAGATGTGTATAAGAGACAGCTACCCTATTCACCAGTACTAAATTTTATTCTCTATTCCTGGTAATTAACANTCCCATTGAATCCTTTAACTCGCCACATTAACGGAGTCCCATTGAATCCTTTAACTCGCCACATTAACGGAGTCCCATTGAATCCTTTAACTCGCCACATTAACGGAGTCCCATTGAATCCTTTAACTCGCCACATTAACGGAGTCCCATTGAATCCTTTAACTCGCCACATTAACGGAGTCCCATTGAATCCTTTAACTCGCCACATTAACGGAGTCCCATTGAATCCTTTAACTCGCCACATTAACGGAGTCCCATTGAATCCTTTAACTCGCCACATTAACGGAGTCCCATTGAATCCTTTAACTCGCCACATTAACGGAGTCCCATTGAATCCTTTAACTCGCCACATTAACGGAGTCCCATTGAATCCTTTAACTCGCCACATTAACGGAGTCCCATTGAATCCTTTAACTCGCCACATTAACGGAGTCCCATTGAATCCTTTAACTCGCCACATTAACGGAGTCCCATTGAATCCTTTAACTCGCCACATTAACGGAGTCCCATTGAATCCTTTAACTCGCCACATTAACGGAGTCCCATTGAATCCTTTAACTCGCCACATTAACGGAGTCCCATTGAATCCTTTAACTCGCCACATTAACGGAGTCCCATTGAATCCTTTAACTCGCCACATTAACGGAGTCCCATTGAATCCTTTAACTCGCCACATTAACGGAGTCCCATTGAATCCTTTAACTCGCCACATTAACGGAGTCCCATTGAATCCTTTAACTCGCCACATTAACGGAGTCCCATTGAATCCTTTAACTCGCCACATTAACGGAGTCCCATTGAATCCTTTAACTCGCCACATTAACGGAGTCCCATTGAATCCTTTAACTCGCCACATTAACGGAGTCCCATTGAATCCTTTAACTCGCCACATTAACGGCATCCCATTGAATCCTTTAACTCGCCACATTAACAGCGTCCCATTGAATCCTTTAACTCGCCACATTAACGGAGTCCCATTGAATCCTTTAACTCGCCACATTAACGGCGTCCCATTGAACCATTTAACTCGCCACATTAACAGCGTCCTTTTGAATCCTTTAACTCGCCACATTAACGGAGTCCCATTGAATCCTTTAACTCGCCATTAATCTTTATAGCTTACTGAATCCTTCGATTATCTGTTTCTACATTTTATCTTGCATTTGTTTCTAAAGTTACTCGTACCTCTGGGAATATCTGTCTTTTATTTTGGTAATTTAAAATTATGCTCTGCGTTATTATTGCATGCTAAGTAATATATATATATCAATTTTTCCATTAACCGTACTCATTAATAAATATCAATCTTCACTTCTCTCTTTCTTTTTGCCACTTCCGTTCTTTTCATTAACTCATTTTGGCAAGTTGAGTCTTCACTGCCACAGATTAATTAGGATTATAGATTAGTATTGTTGGATCATGGATTAGTATTGTTCTGATTATATATTACTAATAGATAATTTATTAGCAATTAATTATATATATTGTTAATCTAATCTATAATAATCTATCTATTACCTATATTGTTCTCATTATATATTATGTACGTTGGATTATAAATTAGTATTGTTGTTCTAATGTTTGTCCAAATTGCGCAACGTATGTTTTGCGCGTTAGTCGGTGGACCTCATTGAAGTATACAAGTATACTCATGGTCTATACAAGGTCTCAGAAGGATTACTAGAATTTGAAACAAGAACCAACACCAGGGGCCACGGCTATAAGCTAAAAAAACTGCGCTGCAATTTCTCCACGCGACAAAATTTCTTCTCGCTTCGAATCACCGACATGTGGAACAGCCTCCCCAATGACATCGTTGGCGCTCCAAGTATGAACGCGTTCAAGAACAGACTAGATAAAGCTATGGAAAAACATATGTTCAGATTTGAAATGCCTAGCTCCTTATCGAACCCGGTGGAAGTCTAGTAGCTTCTTCAAACTATCGCCAGTCATGAAAAGATCCGGTCAAATGACACGATATTAGATCTTCTGTGAACAAGGCACGAAAAGGAAAAGAATCGGCGACAGGCACATCAGGCCTACACTTCAGCGCCGACATCACTATGTTATGTTATGTTACCTTGATCCAGTATATGGCCTCAGCAAAATAGCGTATCACTGCTACGTCCGCACGCTGCTCGCGCTGTGTAAAAGTGTGCATCACTGTTTAGACTATACGAGCTATTCATTTTATTGAGTATAGCTTCCTTTTAATTATGTCTTCATAATCTTTACAAAATATTCGTGCCCTCAGGGATTTAATTTCTAGCCTTTCCTATTTTACCGTAAAATTTCTTTCATGTTAATCTCATTTTATATATGAAATAATTCAGAATATCAAACTCTCCACGTCCCCTATCTCTTGCCAAGTCCCATACGCCCTCAAGTCCACTCCCAACTTCGTCTCATAAAATACACTTATTTTGACATTTTTTGTCACATATTTTGACATTTTTTGTCACTTATTTTGACATTTTTTGTCACATATTTTGACATTTTTCGACACTTATTTTGACATTTTTTGTCACATATTTTGACATTTTTTGTCACTTATTTTGACATTTTTGTCGCAACATAAAGAGTGTCTTATCAGCCGTATCGTCGTGAACTTCTTCCATACATTTTCTGACGATGGAAATATAACTCTAAGTAATTCATCCGAAAAAACACGTCTTTAACAGAAGTGTTTCTACTAGTATAATAGAGTTTAAATGGCTTTCCCCAGTTAAAAGTAATCCCCAGTTATAGGTAATCCTGTTCTACTGAATCATTTAATGAGTTTTAAACTATGTAATGACTATTAAAAAAGACTCAATAAATTGTAAAAACCATACATTCCCTAAAATCCCATAAAAATTTAGAGAGAAAATTGATATCTTTTTGAAAAATTTTATTTACTGCCAACATTATTTTAACTGCAGCATTTCTAACGATAGTTAAGAAGTTTATTCTCCAATTCAACAGGGTTCACGTCCCGTCTCCATCAACTGTGTCCAAATAATTATTTAGAAAGCTTTGTAAGCATCAGAACGCTCGTACCCCGTCACACGTAACAGTGAGAATATTCTTGTCTTTGCTTAAGAATTTAATTGTGAATTATTCAACTCACTTATAAACTGCTTATGATAATAATTATTCCACTTATAAACTCTTCGGTATTGCTTTATCTTTCGAGGCCCTTCAGTGAACTGTTTCCCATCCTAACTACAGTAATCTATTTACGCTAGAAATTTTGTAATTTTTGTAAACTGGGCCTATACTTTCAAAAAAGTTAAGAGATCGTAAGTTCATCTGCCAATCATTGACCGCCTTTCAAACGAAATCCACCAATCATAGACAAGAAATCAGAGCGTAAGTACTTACATTCACTTAGTGAGTTTTGAAAGCTCATTTGTTCCGCGTTTAAATGGACTGCGGATGACAATGCCGTGACCACGTAGAACTGAGGCCATACTTTCAAAACTCGCTAAGTGAACGTAAGTACCTACGCTCTATTTTCTTGTCTGTGATTGGTGGATTTTGATTGAAAGGCCGTCGATGATTGGCAGATGAATTTACGATCTCTTAACTTTTTTTGAAAGTATTGGTCCTGCTCGGGGAAGTTAGCAGTGCTTGCCTGTAGTCGCTTCACAGCATCGCTCTTTAATGTCGGGCCTGTCTGTGTTTCGGTCTAGTCAGGCTGTCTAGCTGTTCGTTGCAGTTGTCCTGCCATCCAAAAATGAAACGGTAGTACACTGTTAGAAAAAGGACCGTTAACGGTATTACCGGCGTTTCAGTGGCCGGTCGGCACGTGAAAAGAAACACCGTGTCGCCGTTTCTATTCTAATTTAACACTAGAAATCCGTAAAACATCTTATAAAAACGGCGAAGCAGTTTATTTTCACGGGGCGACCGGCCACTAGAATGCCAGTGGGACCGTTTTTTCACCGTTTTTTTCTAACAGTGTATTATCTTAGATTTTTCCGATGTCTTTACATGACAGTTAAAGAGGCCGGATCTCTGCCTGCTAGAGACAGGTCTGTCAATGTGCTTGTGTTTCCACTTTCAACCAGATCCAGGTAGTCTTGTAAATATTTCAAAGGTTGGAGTTGCGATAGATTTTCTCTGTCGATTTTTCTCTCAGTTCAACTGCATTTGTGTCTGATCGAGAGAGGTCTATTGTACCAGCAAGTCAGTATGACGTGGAAAGTTTCGCCTACGACTGACATCTCAAGCAAGATGATGCTCGGTTAATATGTTATTGATGTATTATTAACTTTTTGTATGGACAATTATGCTCTTGACATCAATAATATAACCAATGATGATCATTGATATTGATGATGCAAAAATAAAAAGCCCTCACGTATTTTGTTCTACGTCACAAAAATATGCCAGTCGAGATCGAGTGAATTACTTGTTACTAAAAAAAACTTGACTGCAGAATTTTCTGATAGAAATGAACGTTTATTCTGAGTTCATCTGTAAATCCCGTGTTGAAAGGTGTACGACGTCGAGAAGTTTTGACATAAACAAGACTAGTTTAGAATTGGGGTGTTCAAGCTGTGCATAGCAGTTTTGGTCTCAGTGCATAGTTAATAAATAATAGATTATAGCGCAGGTAATGGCGTTGTGTACATCAACCCTCAGTTTAAAACATGGCTAAATGAACTGATTGCGCATTAAGTTTACGTACAGAGTGGTTAAAGTATTAATTTCTATGCCAATATATCTTTGACATGTGTGCAATTTCGAACATGTAATGTTCGAAAATGTTTCATGAAAATGTAATGTTTCATTTTGTTTCGAACAAAATTCTTCTTCATTTTTCAATGTCTTTTAATGCTACGAAGTACGAAGTTCATGAAAACGTAATGTTTCATTTTGTTTCGAACAAAATTCTTCTTCATCTTTCCATGTCTTTCAATGCTACGAAGTAGACAATTAGAGCCAAAAAATATTATTTTTAGAAATACGTGAAGGTTTTATTTTCCATCACCCGTCTAACAATAATTTATAGCAGCGCATGACTAGCTTCTAAAATCGAACTAACAAACAATCAAATTTGTTCATTCAAATAAAGTCACGGACGGACGTACGGACGGACATGGCGAGCACAATAGTGCATTTTTTCCATAAATGAGAAAATGCGCTGAAAAGATTCCGTAATATGAATGCAAGTATTTTTAACTGATGTGATTTAACAGATTGCAGACTGAAATAAAAAAAAACAGGTAAATCCACCTGTAAAGCATGACCAGGTAAATAATACCTCTTGAAAGTATATAAAATCAGTTATTGTAGCTAACTGAAAACTCGTTGATCGAATATTTACTGTATATACTAGTAAAGTTTTATTTTAAGAGCGTGTCGCCTGGTAGTTGGCCAACGCATCACTGCAAGGAGTCCCTAATCAGCCTGTGAATTGTGATACGAATTGTGATACGTAAAAATTTTTTCGCAATTTAACGTTGACGACATTAATTTCCATTTATTTGTTTCATTGTTTTAATGTTTTATTTTTAATTGTTAAGGTACTGTAAAATAATAATTTGCGAGATTATCCAAGGCAATAAATTATATATGATCAAACCCAAATTATCTCTCTGTCTCATTTATTTTCGATATCGAAATTGCTATCGTTAGTTTTCAATTTCGATTTTGCAATCGATATGTGTAACACAAAACTTATAAGTTATAGCAGAGAAACATTACTTCGAAAGAAACATTTGAATTTAGTGCGAAGGAACCGATACCTGCGAGTTCTCTTCGAAACATTCGAGCACTGTTCAAGAGTCATGTTCATCCGATCACTGTTCAAGAGTCATGTTCATCCGATCACTGTTCAAGAGTCATGTTCATTCGAGCACTGTTCAAGAGTCATGTTCATGGAGCGAGGCCTGTAAGCCAGTGAGCCTAATAAGCACCGAACATGAGCGCGAGTCACGAACATGAGCCAGGCTCTACACCAAGGCTCCTTAGCAAGGCTGCAGAGCAGAAGTTTTTTTTTTGTGGCTTTGAGCCTTCATATTACTGCGGTCCCTTGAGTTCTTGTTGAACAGGAACTGCTTTGTTACTGGCTTTGTTATAAAGTCTCTACCGTGGATTATTCTTTCATGTTATGAAAACGATATTACGGGTTAAGCCTAAACTGCGGGCTGTGCTCTCATGTTACAGAAATGTTATCGCAGGGTAAACTTCAACTGTGAGAGGTGCTCTCATGTTACAGAAATGTTATCGCAGGGTAAACTTCAACTGCGGGCTGTGCTCTCATGTTACAGAAATGTTGTCGCAGGGTAAACTTCAACATGAGAGCTGTGCTCTCATGTTACGAAAATTCACAGTCAAAAGTATGACTTTTCTCGGAGAAAAATTCATTTGGAACTAATTTTTTGTTAATAGGTCGAATTCGGGCAACAAGCTAAAAATACTGATATCTGTAAACAAATTAGACATTCATAAAAGGCAATATGTATTTACTACATGCAGGATAGTACCTTCTTGAATGTCATACTTTTTTAATTTGAGAATGTATCATCAATCATTGAAAATAATGCGTGGATAACTAAATTATGTCCTGAAAGCGTGATGTTTATAATGTTGAAAAAAAAAAACGAATCTAATTTAGCGAATGTTAAAATCTTTTTATGATGTAAATTTTGGCCTCAGAATTAGGGAAATGAATAAATGTGCGGAAGTTTTCAACAAAATCTTCATTTAACCGCGATCTTTATACTAGCCTGACTTAAATTAAGCGTCCCGTGCAATTCTAATCAAATGGAACGCCCGCTGGACGCTTTCAATGATCGGCCGCCGTCGCCTGAGCAGCCGCCCCCACAAAGGCCGCCCCTGCTGCCATGAAATTTCTGTAGTAGTGCCCACATATGTAACTAGTATTCCGTACTATAGTTCCTACTAGTAAGTTACTTCGCTCTAGAACTAGTGACCATTGTTAGCATTGACTCGGCTCTTGTACGTTCAAGACCTACAACTACTGTTCTCCACCCGTGCAATTCTAATCAAATGGAACGCCCGCTGGACGCTTCAATTATCGGCCGCCGTCGCCAGAGCAGCCGCCACTGCAGCAGCCGACCCTTCGTGCACTTTCCTTCCTTCACTTTGTTTTGCAGTGTCGTATTAATGTTTCTCGCTTCCCTTTGCCCTTTACCTTCTCTCATGAGGCGTCCCTCCCTCACGTGTCTTCCTATCATGTTTCTTCTAATTGTTTATTCTGCCTCACTCCATTCTCATGCACCGTCGCTAGACTTCATTTACATCTCACCTCGCTTGTTCTATCTTAGTATATTATATAGCGCATATTTTATCCCTCGTTTCATATCTATTTTCTAATAAATAATGCCCAGGGATTACTGCCTCTCAATTTATTAGGAACTTTATTCACTCACGCTGCGTTCACAAATAAATTTTTTACTGATCACTCATACTAAACAATTCCTGCACTCACAGTGTGGAGTGCGCTTAAGAAATTTACAACGTGGTGTAAAAAGTTTGTGCTGTTTGTACACCGTAGACAATGTGTGTCGTGCGTGTAGTGGAAATAAGTTCGTGCTGTTTGTGCACAGTAAACAATGCGTGTCGAGCGTGTAGTGGAAGTAAGTTCGTGTTGTTTGTGCACAGTAGACAATGCGTGTCGTGCGTGTAGTGTAAGTAAGTTCGTGCTGTTTGTGCACCGTAGACAATGCGAGTTCTGCGTGTAGTGTAAGTAAGTTCGTGCTGTTTGTGCACAGTAGACAATGCGTGTTGTGCGTGTAGTGTAAGTAAGTTCGTGCTGTTTGTGCACCGTAGACAATGCGTGTTGTGCGTGTAGTGTAAGTAAGTTCGTGCTGTTTGTGCACCGTAGACAATGCGTGTAGTGCGTGTAGTGTAAGGCAGTGAGTGCCGCCTTCCAGCCACCCCCGCTTGTCACGTCACATGACCGCGGTCAAATTGCCCGGATCGAAGCCGAGTTCCGCCGCACCCACGCTACAAAAATCGCCGCACCCACGCCTATATTTAAAAAAAAAATGTAAGAGAACATAAGTTCATCAGCCAATCATTGACGGCCTTTCCACCAATCATTGACGGCAAAATCCACCTATCATAGACAAGAAAATAGAGCGTAAGTACTTACGATCACTTAGCGAGTTTTGAAATTATGGCCACTGGTCAGGATCCCTTCGCCCATCCAACCACACCAAATTTCAAGATCCTTTCACCGCGCCTTTTGTGAGGATGCCGGCAGTCTTTTTTATAAGATATGTTGCAAGAAAAAATACTGTTGCTTCAGATGAGTTCACCTGAAAATAAAATTCAACAGTCAATATTATGTATGATTTTTTCAATTAGTTCAGAAGATCGAGATGCATCGTGTCTTATCGAGATTCTTCTTTGCTCCTAAGAAGTCTTCAGCACAGTAAACGGGCCTACAAGTAGCAAGTTAAGGGTTCTAGTTCAAGTGGCCAGGGCCTATACTTTCAAAAAAGTTAAGAGATCGTAAGTTCATCAGCCAATCATTGACGGCCTTTCAAGCAAAATCCACCAATCATAGACAAGAAAATAGAGCGTAAGTACTTACGTTCACTTAGCGAGTTTTGAAAGTATGGCCCCAGATCAAGTGGCCTGTTCAAGTGGCCAGTTCAAGTGGCCAGTTTAAGTAGCCAATTAGCCGAGGACGCTGACCTTTCAGCCCCGGCGCTGCTTACGTGGTCTAAAAAAATAAATACTGACACTGAATGGCGGCTTTCGCCTCAGGGAAGCGGCCTGTACAGAGCTGAAATATTTTCTGTTCTGTCGATTTCCTTGAAAATTAATTAGTTTGCTACTCGTGTGGAATTAACTTCTCAGTTTAATAGACTTCGATGTTTTATTTACAAAACGCTGCATTACATAATAGATGAAAGTGCATTCAGTAACTTCCTCTGGCGTCTGGATTTTTAACTATCAATGATACATAATAAAATACCAATCATGTCATACACTAATCACGAACAGGTATTGCTGTGCAGTAATTTATACTTGGTCATTTAGAATGCGCAAAAGACAGTGTTACATTATTTTTGTTCTTTTTTATCGAGGTCACAATCCATTTGATGATCGTGCTTGAATAAATTAAAGCTCTGCTGTCGTCGAGCAATGCGTTTTTCGCATTCAAACTAATTATAAATTTCACACTCACTCGCACTAATTAATTTCTATTTATTTTAAGTTATTTTTCATGGTTGTGGAAATTGAAATTCTGTATTTTTAGTCGCAGGCTGGTTTATCGCGCTTGTGTAATGAGAAAAACTGCCTAGGGCTTTCGCTGTGCATTTTAAACGTAACCACGACGTACACGCGTCACTGTGGCGTCTTGCAGCGTACGTTATTTCAAACGTTAATACGACGTTCACGCGTTGCTTATACGCCTTACCGCGTACGTTACTTCAAACGTTAGCACGACGAACGCGTTTCTTATACGCCTTACCGCGTACGTTACTTCAAACGTTAGCACGACGTTCACGCGTTTCTTATACGCCTTACCGCGTACGTTACTTCAAACGTTAGCACGACGTTCACGCGTTTCTTATACGCCTTACCGCGTACGTTACTTCAAACGTTAGCACGACGTTCACGCGTTTCTTATACGCCTTACCGCGTACGTTACTTCAAACGTAATACGACGTACACGCGTCACTCTGGCGTCTTACAGCGCACGTTATTTGCTTATTTCAAACGTTAATACGACAAACGCGCGTTTCTTAGACGCCTTATACCGCGTACGTTACTCTACACGTTAATACGACGTTCACGCGTTGCTTATACGCCTTACCGCGTACGTTACTTCAAACGTTAGCACCACGAACGCGTGTCACTCAGACGTGCTGGCGCCGTGAGTCTCAGGCGCCTTGTCCCATTCTTCAACGGATCCATTCGCCACATTAACGACGTCCCATTGAATCCTTTAACGCGCCACGTTAACGGCATCTCATTAAATCTTTTAACTCACCACATTAATGGCATCCCATTGAACCATTCAACTCGCCCCATTAACGGAGTCCCATTAAATCATTTAACTCGTCACATTAACAGCGTCCCATTGAATCCTTTAACTCGCCACATTAACGGCGTCCCTTTGAATCCTTTAACTCGCCACATTAACAGCGTCCCATTGAATCCTTTAACTTGCCACATTAACAGCGTCCCGTTGAATCCTTTAACGCACCACATTAACGGCGTCCCATTATATCCTTTAACTCGCCATTAATCTTTATAGCTTACTGAATCCTCCGATTCTGTTTCTACATTTTATCTTGCCTTTGTGGGTTAAGTTACTAATACCTCTGGGAATATCTGGCTTCTATTTTGGTAATTTAAAATTATGCTCTGCGTTATTATTGCGTGCTAAATAATGTTTCTCAATTTCTCCATTAACCCTACTCATTAGTAAATATAAGCCTCTACTTCTTTCTTTATTTTTGCCACTTCTGTTACTTTCATGAACTCTTTTTGGCAGTTTGAGTCTTCACTGCCATAGATTAATTGGGATTATATATTAGTATTGTTGGGGTTATAGATTGGTTTTCTTGGGATTATACATTAGTATTGTTGGGACTACAGATTAGTATTGTTGGGATTATAGATTAGTATTGTTGGGACTACAGATTAGTATTGTTGGGAAGATTATAGATTAGTATTGTTGGGATTATAGATTAGTATTGTTGGGATTATAGATTAGCGTTGTTGGGATT
This sequence comes from Hyalella azteca, assembly GCF_000764305.2. Taxonomy (NCBI): domain Eukaryota; kingdom Metazoa; phylum Arthropoda; class Malacostraca; order Amphipoda; family Hyalellidae; genus Hyalella; species Hyalella azteca. The sequence goes on from NW_025931331.1 coordinate 11,115, forward strand.
ATAGACTAGTACTGTTGTTCTAATGTTTGTCTAAATGGCACTGCGTATTTGCATCACTGTTTGGACTATATTACCTATTCATTTTATTGAGTGTAGCTTACTTATAATTATGTCTTCATAATCGTAAAAAATTGCCCGCTGACAAGGATTTAATTTCTAGCTTTTCCTCTTTTACCATAAAATTTATTTCCATTTAATCTCTTTTTCCACATGAAATAATTCAGAATATCAAACTCTCCACGTCCCCTATCTCTTGCCAAGTCCCATACGCCCTCAAGTCCACTCCCAACTTCGTCTCATAAAATGCCTTTGTGGACCAACTTCTGAATCGTTCACCTGGAGGCTCTCCTGCGAACTTTGATCAGTTTGCAATTGGGAAGTTTTCGTCAACTTTCGTGGCAATCAGCACTTTGCCTAAGAAATTTTCCGATAGACTCGGCCAATTTTACTACATCGTCATTGTCATGTTCAATTTTACCTCGCGAAGAAATTATTCGTGAAAATTTTGGAGCTCGTTGAATTAATCTTCTTCAAAGATTCTTATGTCATCGCAAAATACATCCTTGTTTGGTCTTTGCCTCATGAAGTCTTCCTAATAACCGCCATCTCCTTTCAATCATTCTGCATGCACCTGATCTTCATTGTCAGTTCTACGTATATGTGAAATTGCACGTCTGAGTTTATTGATTTTATATTCAGATTGTGATAACTATTCGAATGTCATAAACTTAAATTTAAATTTATCCAGACAAAACATATAAAATTGAAAGGCTTTTACCTCGTTTTATTCCTCCAAACTCTCTACCATTATATTTATAATTTTGTATTCCGTTCCTGTGGACATTTCACCGCCCTACCCGTGAGTAGTATAGAAGAACCGGGCTTTCGTTGTCTTCAACGTCTCAATAAGATAATTTGTATTATACTGCATTCATTCGGTCTAATTCCTGCACGATTTTAAGAGTTGACGCTGTAGGTGCTGATGTTCCATCAGCAAGACGACGTACACGGTTGCCGGCAGGGGCTGTGGCGCGTGTTTACGAAGCCCTGGCCTGGGGCTGTGGCAGCAGTTGTCTGTGGCGCGTGTTTACCAAGCCTGGGGCTGTGGCAGCAGTTGTCTGTGGCGCATGTTTACCAAGCCCTGGCATGAGGCTGTGGCAGCAGTTGTCTGTGGCGCGTGTTTACCAAGCCCTGGCCTGGGGCTGTGGCAGCAGTTGTCTGTGGCGCGTGTTTACCAAGCCCTGGCCTGGGGCTGTGGCAGCAGTTGTCTGTGGCGCGTGTTTACCAAGCCTGGGGCTGTGGCAGCAGTTGTCTGTGGCGCGTNCCACACCGCACTACCACACCGCACTACCACACCGCACTACCACACCGCACTACCACACCGCACTACCACACCGCACTACCACACCGCACTACCACACCGCACTACCACACCGCACTACCACACCGCACTACCACACCGCACTACCACACCGCACTACCACACCGCACTACCACACCGCACTACCACACCGCACTACCACACCGCACTACCACACCGCACTACCACACCGCACTACCACACCGCACTACCACACCGCACTACCACACCGCACTACCACACCGCACTACCACACCGCACTACCACACCGCACTACCACACCGCACTACCACACCACACTACCACACCGCACTACCACACCGCACTACCTGTCTCTTATACACATCTAGATGTGTATAAGAGACAGGGCTCAAGCTGCTTACTGCTGCTACTAGTGGCTCAAGCTGCTTACTGCTGCTGCTAGTGGCTCAAGCTGCTTACTGCTGCTACTAGTGGCTCAAGCTGCTTACTGCTGCAACTAGAGGCTCAAGCTGCTTAATTTTCTACTGAATGCTTGGGGAACATCCGTTGCTCTCTGCTTCCGCTAATGTTAGAGTTCTCTGCTTCGTTAACCGCTTATTTCATCATCAAACTGTTGCAAGTGTCCTTAGTGTCTCCTGCAGAGCGATACTAGTTCTGCTACTCGCTGCTTCTGTTTGCCGAAGCACGATGCTGGTACTGCTGCGTGCTGCATGGTACACCTCATTGATCAACATTTTTGATACCTTTCCTCATGATTTTTTCGGCTTTCATCTGTTCATTTGATTCATTCTAAAGTTNGTTGCTCTCGGCTTCCGCTAATGTCGGAGTTCTCTGCTTCATAAGTCGCTGATTTCGTCATCAAACTGTTGCAACTGTCCTGTGTGTCTGCTGCCGAACGATACCTACTAGTGCTGCTGCTCGCTGCTTCTGTCTGCCGCAGCACGATGCTGGTACTGCTGCGTGCTGCAGTACCTCATTGGTCAACATTTTTGATCCCTTGATCAACATTTTTGATCCAATGAGTACACCTCATTGATCAACATTTTTGATACCTTTCCACATAACTTTTTTGGCTTTCATCTGTTCATTTGATTCATTCTAAAGTTCACAAACCGTAAGTAAATCCCCAAGTAATTTTGGCCTGTAGGAGTCTTTGCTTGTCCTCTGGCATGCCTTATATGTTGTATTTCAAACTTCACATTTTATAAGGAACATTAGGCTCGTCTAAGAGACATTAAGCTTTCTATTAGGACGCTGAAGCTTCGTCTTGTTCTCCTCGAACTTAGCAGCCAGGCGCCCAGCCTGATAATGGAGTCAATCGGTCACCAACATCCTACACAGGGTCAACCTAAGCAGTTTGCTTCATTGTATCAAAATAGCATTAAATCTTTTGAAATTTTGTCTGGAGGAATATCTTCAGGTGAAAAATAAATCTAACATTATTTATTCAGCTCGTAATTTCAGGTTTTTCAGGTATGAAAATCTGGTATGAAAATCATACCTGAAAAAAAATTTTCAGGTATGAAAAATCTCCTCGCTCCTTTCTTGATATGCCTACCTACCAGTAAGGTTATAGATGCTGAAGACCTTGCTGTACATCCGTGACAAAGGTTCCTTCCCAAAGAATCGTGTTTGTCAGACTTGAGTGCGTATGAATGGCAATCAAGGCAAGTGAGCGGAGATGAAGATAAAGTAAAGTGTCATGCAATTGGCAAAGGTAAAA
>NW_025931332.1:0-844 GCF_000764305.2 Hyalella azteca
AAGCGAAAAGCACACAACACACGAATTTTGGAAATTTGATGGTGAAGGTACAGCCCGACCCACGTTTTTTGGGGCGAGCCATAATTTATTTTCTACTTTTTAGTCCAAAAGAAAAACGTGTTTTTTAAAAAGTTTTTTTAATTATTTTATTTTTCAGATTCTTTTCACTCTATCAAATAGTAGAAAAATTTTATTCTGAGAAAAAACTTTTATATATGATTAGTTAAATACAATAAATTTCAATCAGCCGTCTATATAAAAACTCATAAAAAATTCACAAAAATTTGAATCAGGATTTTATTTCCCCTTAAACGTGTGGCCCTCAGCCTCGACGTCACTCAAAAAAATGTGTGAATAATTTTCATTCTATGTAAATTTTTGGCTCGTTTACTCGTCTCAAAAAACTTTTGACCGAAATATCGCATAAATTTTGAACGATTTTTTCACGATAAACTTGAGGAGTTCATAATTGAGCCGAGCCCCAGTAGCAAAAAAAATGAAAATTAGCAAAAAATAAATGGAGAAAATTGAGATCATATATATCGTTCCTGCACTAAAAAAATCCGGAGACTTTTTTCAACTATTTTTTCAACTATTGATGCACTTTCGACCCTTGTTTTGGACGTCCTGACCCTGCTTTGTGCAAAAGGACGTATCAGTGCTTCAGGTAGAAAGTGTGACACTATTTGGACAAATAAACATTTTCTGAGTGCTCAGTTCGTTATTCGCTTTTCATATTTATTTTTTAGCACGTTTTTCTTAGCTTAGCTTCGCGTTTGTTTGTTTGTTTGTTTGTTTATTTGTTTGTTTGTTTGTTTGTTTGTTGTTAACATTGACAACGAAA
>NW_025931333.1:0-649 GCF_000764305.2 Hyalella azteca
TATGTTGTAAGAATGATCTTAATTTTGCAGACGGCATAAGAGGCTGGATTGAAAATCGTAGCAGCGAATACGTGGAGGAGAAAGCTCAGGTACGCGAATAATGTTTACCTTTCATATTATGAGCCTTGCTGCAACTAAACCGTTTGTGAATATGACAACAATTTTATGAGACCTTATCTTGAGTTAATGACCTCTCAGTCCACGGTCACGCTGATGCGCCACCTTCGTCGTCCTCCTTTTCCAAGTCATCGATAGGCAGGTCGCCTCATTTATGAATGTTTATTTGTTTGTTTTTTATTAATGTCGCTGAATTTATGTTTATTGTCAATTTTTTTATGCTGTTCATTGTCAAATTTTTTTACAATGAGAAATGAGCGATGTGACCACCACAATTTTTTTAAGTGTGAATCCTGTTATTATTTGTGTACAGTCTTAATATTGCCTTCGTCTTTAATATTGCCTTCGGGTCGCGGAATTTATGTTTATTGTTAATTTTTTGTGCCGTTCATTGTCAAATTTTTTCACAATGAAAAATAAGCGATGTGACCACCACAAATTTTTTATGTTTGAATCGTGTTACGTATTATTTGTGTACAGTCGCCCCGCCTTCGGGTCGCGGAATTTATGCTGTTCATTGTCAATTTTTTTT
>NW_025931334.1:0-7942 GCF_000764305.2 Hyalella azteca
CATAGCCCAGGGTACCAGTACACCAATGTATATATTTTCCAGCCTTGGAAAAGGTTGATCCTCCACCAGTCCTCAAAGTTCCTGCTATCTCCATCAAGGAGGAACCCGAGGATGAAACTGAAGAAATATCCATCAAAGAGGAACCACTCTTATATGGAAATGAGGTAGGTGGAGTTGATATGCAAATTAATGTTTGGTAAAGCATAAAAAATTCCTGCATAGATTTTCATAAAAAATTGTCAAATACAATTTCCATAATCAAATCGTTCAAGTTAGGCATCAGGAGACAAATCTTGACCAAGTATTTGTCTGATTACTAAGCTATAATAATTTGTTGTGAAGAACCCCCATCTTGCTTCAATAATTGATTAGAAGTTATGAGAAATTTGATTTATGATTGAGTTCTCACAATTGGTTTTCTATTCTTAATGCAACCTAAGAATTTTTTTCCCTTAGTTGTCTGTAGTCAAAAGGAAGTGAAATGTGATGGATTCCATTGGCACAAATTATGCAAAACTGTCAAAATTTTCTTGTTGAAAATATCTTCCTTGCTTGTCGATTGATATACCATCAACTGGGGCTACTCGGGACGGGCGGGGTAACTTGGGACAGTCCTCCGACATGGCATAAAACTGTTTTAGTAGCAAAACTAAGTGGAATATTGCAAAACTAAATATAGTGGCGTAAACTTCAATATTTTTCCTATCTATGTAGTATAAAGGTAGTTCAAAAATACTACATTTACTAGCTTTGAAAAATTCCTGAAAAAATGTTGAAAAATTCTATTTTTAAATACTTGGGACACTCTAATATGATACTCACTCTCTAATAAGATACTCTGGGCACTTTTTTTTTTGCTTATGGCACCTTACGAATAGCATATGGATTTTTTTTTTGAGAAGCCATGTGATAGCTCTTGCTAAGAGCTTTGAAATGAGCCTAAATTTGTTTATGAAATGTTTCATGGTAAGGAGTTATGAATGAAAAACTTTCGAAATCGTCCCGAGTAGCCCCGGTTCATGGTAAGTGATGTGATGTAAATACAATATAAATAAAAACGTACTTACCACATTGATGAACACCAATTTGATCCTACAAAAACTTGCTTAAAGTGCACCTGCTTCTGAAATTGCCACTTATGTTTTTATATCCATTTCACTTCGAAAACCAACTAGTAAAATATTTGCACTATGAACCATTTATATGAGAAGACATTTTAAAATAAATAATTTGTAATGCTACTGCATTCATGTGCTGCTGAGAAATTTGTTTTATTGAAAATTTTATTATTAGTTTTTTTTCAATATATTGAATAATATTTTTTTATGTTACCACAAGTAAATTGAAATCAGGTCACTAGTGGACATTTTCTTTTTGTTAACGTTTCCAATGTATCAATCATTCATTATCAAGTTACAAGACACATTGAATGATGAAATTTGTATTGACAAGAGTACAAAATCTTGCAAATAAGGTATTACTCATAAATGAGAATTTGTTCAGCAATAATTACAAAATCATAAAAATAGGAAGATAATCAAGAAACGATGTTCAGAAATTAGGAAAATTCTATGGGAGTTGTATATCCTTTGTAATGAAATGCAAACATCACCGCCAGCCACATTAATATTGTCCTCCACTTCTCATCAGTAGAACAAGAGTCACATACTATATACCGGTATTTCCTTATATAATTCAACTGCTCATCTCAGCCCTGCACCTGCACCCTCATCTTGTGTGCCGTTCAAGATGGAGCTCAAGTTGAGGCTCACAACGTCCTCTTAATCTCCCCACAGAACATTCCTGCTCCATTGTCAAATCAGGTATTTATATATTTAATTTTAGCTTTTCCTTATTTGAACCATGCAAAAAAAATTAATCAATTTTTCTGATTCAATAAAGTCCCCTTCGTGTTTCAATTCATTGTTAGTATCTAAGTATAAAATAGGCTTCCGTTAGTGATACTAGTAACAGATTCCATTTTTCTCATACATACAAATTTTTCATTTTGGTTCAATGATGAAGAAATTTTATTATGAATCAAACTTGAGAATCAAAAGTTTCTGTGGCTGTTATTAACATGGGAGATTGATTTACTTTGTATTTTTATAATTAGTTTGGCGAAGGTGGGTCAGCACCGGCATCAGGAGACGCTGATGGCGACGCTGGCGTCTGTGGGGCGTCCAGCTTCCAGCAACACATCAGGATTAGATGTCCCCAGCGTGGATTGGTGTCTGCAGGTGCAAGCAAACTACAGCAGCACATTGATTCAGAACATCCTGCTTCAGGACCCCACCGCTTCTCTGAAGACTCCTCTAGTTCAGGGATTGGTCTACAGCAGAACATTGATCTGGAACATCCTGTATCAGGACCCCACCGCTGCTCTGAAGACTCCTCTAGTTTAGGGAGTGGTCTACAGCAGCACAATAATACTTTGCATTCAACAGAAACATTTTTTAAGTTCCCTGAAGTCGATCTGCAACAACATATCAAGTCCAGGCATCCTCAGAAAAACGCACGGAAATTCTCTCTAAGTAAAAGTCCTGATGAATGCAAAGGAATTTTGCACAAGTATCACCCTGTCTCTTATACACATCTAGATGTGTATAAGAGACAGCCCTGTAATTGTTATGCAAAGGAGGAACTGAGTTCATGTAAATTTGTCAGATTTATTTCTCATCTGTAATTATTTCTTAGGAATTTCGGTACAATATTTGATAACATTTTGTTGGAATATGCCACCTCGTGTGTCTCGCTCATCTGAGTGATATTATCATTTTTTCTAAAGCTCACATGACTCATTAATTTAGTGAGCATTATATTTACTATGTGATATCTTGCTCCATAGCCCAGTGGTACCAGCACACCAATGTATATATTTTCCAGCCTTGGAAANGTACAATGCTCTGAGTGTGATTATGCTTGCATCACAACAACGGCTTTGAAAAGACATTTTATTATCAAACATTCGAAGGAAAAACGCTTTCAGTGCTCTGAGTGTGATTATGCTTGCACCACAAAAGAGGCCTTTAAAAGTCATTATTTATTCAAACATTCAACAGAAAAACCTTTTCAGTGCTCAAAGTGTGATTATGCTTGCACCACAAAAGGGAGCTTGAAAAGACATTTTCTACTTAGGCATTCAACAGAAAAAGACCCTTCTGTGCTTTAAGTGTGATAATATGTGCGTCGAAAATGAATGTTTGAACAGCATCTGCTCTCCAGAGGCCATCAGAAACTGCTTCAGTGACCCAGGTGTGAGGATGCATGTGAATTTAGGAAGCTTGACACAGGAATCAAGTGCAGAACATTTGATCTTTTGAGACAACAGGACCAAGCTATGTAGAGTACCTAACCCAAGGCACTCACTGCCAACACGAATGGGGGTCTTAGCTGTTCAATGTCACTCGAAGTTGGCAGTTGCTTGTTACAGAGCGGATATGAAATAGAACGACAATGCCTCACACTTGTTGGGGCTTGAATGCTCCTTCATTGGAATATCAGCAACTATTTTTCTTCTAGCTTTCAGTAGGGGCTGGAAGCCATCAGTGTTGTGAGAGTGGCAGTCATGCTCTTAAGTGTAACTGTATTGCAGTTACCCCCAGGATTACTGACTGATGGTTACTTACTTTTCTGACGGTTTTCAGAAGGCAGAATGCATTCTTGTATTGTTGTACAGTAAATTGACTGCCCCAGTATTGGTCCGTAACCTTGCAAAACTCATGATAAATTTGATTAATCAAATTTCATATCTTTTGCTCATGTCAAAATTTGTTCTATTTTCTTGTTGGTAGATTCCGACGAATAAGATTAGTAGATGCTAGCCTCAATGTAATAATATCATAGATTTTATGATAAGTGCTTCTATTTTTATAAGTTGTGTATATGCCAGAAAAATCTTGTTCATAAATCTGGATCGATTAGATCGGAATTTTTCTGCTCTAAGACATATGTCTTTATAATGGTATCATGCAGTTGAAATAAAATATACCCCATAACAATGGCGGCTGTTCTCCCTCCCCTCAAGCTGGGCATCACAATCATTCACTGCCACCAGATGACCGGGAGCGAGGTTGTGTCCAACCTGTTTAACCAAGCAGTTGTCTTCCTGTTGCGCTCGCAACCAACACTTTTATTAATGACAAGGAGTGGAAACAAGTGACATTTTGGGAAGGAAAGAGGCATGGTTAAACTGTTACAAGGTTGAGCCACGTGCAGCTTGACCTTGTGGAAATTGTTTATTGTTCCCTCTGTGACATCAAAACACCCTATACCAAGTTAATTAAATTATTGATGAGTAAATAATTGATGTACAAAAATTGAATCATGGTAATTGGTATTAGAATATTTGTGCCGTGCTGTGTGAAGACTCATTTTCATTTACTCTGCAAGGAGGCAGGAGTTTCCTGCTTAGGGGTATTTGCAAACCCCCAATTCCTGAAGTGCAATTTGTTTGAGTAAACATATGGTATTTATTTGATATCTAATGACTATTGCTGACTAATCTAAGAGAAGTATAATAGAGTTACTTGAATATTGTCGTAGTGCATTATTGATGGTGAATCATACCCAAACCGGCCTGCCAGGCCCCACCAAGCAACTAAACCCAGGCCCAGAGTCCCAGAGTGGTTTGCTGTACCAGGATTATAAAAAATGAAAGTCTACAAAACATCTGAAACATTAAGAAAACGTGAAATTATGCATATAAATTTACTTTGAAAAATCTATTCTGAACAGCATGTAAGGGTGATGGTCCACTTTCTTTTGAATATTTTGATCTAAAAATGCACTTTTCTGCAACCTGAAGTCCTAAATACAAGAGTCTTCAAGCGTCTGACTGGTCTGGGGTCCACAGGACCTTACATGGTATTTTTGAAGTGAATATACATAAATTCAGTAGAAATGTTTCATGTTTTCTAGAAGGTACAGGCAATTCTCTATTGATAAATTTGATAAAAAATTGGACTATTCCAAAATCCTTATGTGCTAATGGGATGAAATTTTTTAAACTTTGTTGTTCAAAATTTCAAGGTTTCCTGATGTTTCAAATGGTTTGCAATCTATAATTTTTCTATATACCGGTAGGGGGACTGGTCTGGGTCTGGATTTTATCCACTTGGTCTGGCTCTGAGTTTTGGAATGTTATCAATGCTCTTGGTATGTTATCTTGTAAATAAAAAAGAATGTGGACTATCACAATTATTTCATGACGTTTTAAATTTTTATTATAAATGCCACATTCAAACATAGCTAAGTTGTCTGCGTCAAATATTGTTGATGCAGGCATCAAACAATCAGTTGTGTGCTTAAGTAACCTGGGTCATATTAATTTTGTTGCATATGTTTAAATAAAAGCCTACTTATTGTTAGGGGAGGCGTTCGGTCCTGGTAAGTTTAATATTTATATTAAAGAGGTATGGTTCAGCTGTGGACACGACTGGCATGTAAGGCTACTGAAACCAACTGGGCACAGCTTAGGGAAATATATTATGAAACACTGAAGCCAGCATACAACCAACTAAACATAAAATTTGTTGTTTAAATTTCAAGGTTTCCTGATGTTTCAAATGGTTTGCAATCTATAATTTTTTCTAGATCCTGGTAGGGGGACTGGTCTAGGTCTGGTTTTTATCCACTTGGTCTGGCTCTGAGTTTTAGTCAGTACCTGAACAGAACTCTTAAGGCTAATCACGTTTCTAATTGATGTCATATTTTCCACAGTGGCAAGACCTTGGCACACAGTGGCACATCATTAAAGGAAAGAGTTACTGCAATTTAATGGTTGACTTCCATGCATTGGATTTTGCTTGCCAATGCATGGCAAAACCTTACATAATTGTTTTTTTACATTAATTAATAAATGAAAAAGTAAAAATAGAAAAGATTAATGTAAGTACTTGTTTTCCATGGTTTTATAGAAGGAGGAGACCATCAATTGAACCATTGTTTTGAAAACCCTCATGCAGCAAACAACTTCAGTCACACTTAGTTGCCAGCCACATTATAATGTGAGCTTTTGTGGGAGCTAGTACTTGACGTGGTGAGATACACATTGCGTGATGAGATAAACGTGGTGTGGTGAGATACACGTGGGGTGGTGATCTAGATACGTCCATGTGGCGTGGCAATAATTCATGCGGAGTTGCAAGTGGAGTTGCCATGTTGAGTTGTGATGAACGTTACCGGGGCCCTTGGAGTTGCACATTACAGGGGCATGTGGAGTTGCACGTTGAGTTGAGATGATGTTGATACAGGGGCAGCAATGTGTACTTGGTAGGTGCTGACGTGATGTTGCAAGGAGTTACCGGAGCAGTGGCGGGTACCAGAGTGAGCTCTCAGTGGGTAGAAGAGTAAGCTAAGAGACCTACCAGAAATAATTGCCTTGCCAACAGGAGTGAATTCTTTCTAGACTATTTTCATAAATACAAAAATAGTTATGTGGTAAGATCCGCTACACTTCCATTACAGTTGTTGCTCAAACTGGGACCTTTCCTTTTCCACTACCAACCTGTTTTGGAAACTTCCTTGTATTGCATTTCTTCCAATTTCCCCACAGTAGATAATCCAGCAAACTACAATATGTGGGGCAAATTTGGTTCAAGACATCTGTTTCCATGATTCTTGCTTGATACATGGTGCCTGTACTGAACCCAACTAAGCCCTACTTCGTAGTGTAGAAAAACAATTTTTTTTAATTCACACTCCAGCTATGATTTTTCAAGTCTGGCAACTGCCAAATGGATCCGATTCAAAGAATTATCTAAACAAACAATATCTGAAGTTGTTCCCAAGCCATTGAAAATTGTAAAAACAATTTCCAGCATAATATTGATTTTGTTGCTAAATTTTCATTTTCTATAGTAAACCTGGATTATTGAGGTGAAAATGCTAAATAAATATTTAATATTTATTAATCAGTAAACAAAATATGGCACAAATCGATTGATGCTTAGAGGTTTTTTTATGCAAATAGAAGTTGACTTACCTGCAAATATGTATCCCTGCAGTTTTACTGCCATTTCTGCCAACAATATAGAATAAAAACTTCAATCTCATTGATTTATAACTAGCATCACATTTGGTGATGGCATCCATTACCAAGAAATGCAGTGTTGCTCTGCACCAACTCTCTGATGCTGCAGTCAGGAGTGGCAGATGCCCTGAGCAGAGCCTCACTCAAGCGTCTCCTGGTGGCAGCAAAGTAAAGTCTGAAGGTAAGCCAGATTCCATGTGCCTCACAAATCAATAATGGCAAAGTAGACACTTTTAAGGACTTTTTTCTGACTGAATGAGTCCTATTAGTAGAATAGTAAAGTATCATGAATACCAGCATTGTCATAGATAGATATTTAATAAAATTTGAAGTAGATCAGGTAATTATAAACAAAATAATTTCTAGAAAATCTCATTTATTACTATGCTGACTGATCAATTGTTATTATGCAGGGGAGGAACTGAGGTTAGGTCAAATTATCTTAATTAATTCTCATTCCTATTAATTTCTTACAAATTTCAATACAAGATTTGATAACATTGTGTTGGAATATGCCACCTCTTGAGTCTCAATCACCTGAGTGATATTACCTTTTTTTCTAAAGCTCTCATGATTCATTAATTTTGTGAGCATTATATTTACAATTAGATATCTTGCTCCATAGCCCAGTGGTAACAATACACCAAAGTATATATTTTCCAGCCTTGGAAAAGGTTGATCCTCCACCAGTCCTCAAAGTTCCTGCTATCTCCATCAAGGAGGAACCTGAGGATGAAACTGAAGAAGTATCCATCAAAGAGGAACCATTCTTATATGGAAATGAGGTAGGTGGAGTTGATGTGCAAATAAATGTTTAGCTAAGTATTTGAAATTCTTGCATAGATTTTCTTGAAAAAATAAGCACAGTGCTACTTCTGTAACCAAATCTTCAAGTTAGGCATCAGGAAA
>NW_025931335.1:0-728 GCF_000764305.2 Hyalella azteca
TGCTGGGCATTTTAAGACTGAACATATGCTCCTGCATAGCTTCGTCTAGTCTGTTTTTGAAGGCGTTCATACTCGGAGCGTCAACGATGCTATCAAGGAGGCTGTTCCACATGTCGGTGACTCAAATTTTAATAATTTAAAAGATTTTACTTACATTGATTTAAAACGGTTGAAGTAACTGGGATTTAACAATTAATTTCTCGACCAAATTCGAGCGCAGCTTATGTCATTTCGAGATTTCTGCAGTTTTCCCTGGTGACTCATATACATACACGTTTCAGTTTCAGCATTTATTAGGCCGTAGGCCTGTTGCCGATTATTAACATCGCAGAACATTCACAGCTTGTTGCGGTCTCGCACACGCAACTCACAGCTACAATTCTGCTGTGCTTAACCGCCCGGCCTCCTCGCCGATTCTTACCAGAAACTGGCGCACAGAGCTGGGATCGAACCCGCACCTCTCTGGGCCAATCTTTGTACGCTGAACTGTAAATAAACACTGGGCCAGCCACCTTGAGATGATGTGTTCAGTGATCAGCAGCATAGAAACCGTTTTATTTTTATCATAGTTACTTTATTTGATTTTAAAAGAAATATCTAACATTAATAAGTTGTTTATTCTGCAGGGTTTGAATCTTCGTAATCATAGCCTGAATTTTGAATCATACCCTGAATATTGACAGACTAGACGAAGCTATGCAGGAACATATGTTCAGTCTTAAAATGCC
>NW_025931336.1:0-1767 GCF_000764305.2 Hyalella azteca
AGTCATCCCCCATTTTGTAGAAATGTTGCAGCAGCTAAGCTAATCAAAATATTGCAAAACTAAAAATAGTGGTGTAAAGTTCACCATTTCTACTATATATGTAGCATAAAGCAAGTTAAGAAATCATACATTTACTACCTCTAAAAAATCCCTGAAAAAAAGAGTGAAAACTGAGATTTTGGAAAAGTACCTCTGCAAAGGTCTGTTGCAAAAATAATACATTTTGCCATATTAAAAAATTTTACTTAAATAAAAATAAAAGTTGCACACAGGTGTTGGCTTAACCCTTTAGCGGGCAAACATTGAAATATCCAGAAATTAAAATTTCAGAAACCATTTCAAGAAAGTAAGAAGTATTACCTATACAATATATTTATTTCTATGAATTTTTGCAAATTCTGCCTATTGAAGGTTTAAATCGCACTTGAAGAATTCAATAGATGCGATCAGTACACAAAATTTTTCTTTATAATTAAAATTCAGTTTATGTAAATGAAAAATTAGAAACATAAAAATGTAATTTAATTAAATTTATTCAAGTTGCCAAAATAAATAAATATATATATGGATATTTCCACCTTTTGAAGAAAATGCAGAATGAGCGTCAATTCCATTGTCCGAGTCAAAACCTTCATTTAAATGCTCATATTTCAATTTGTTGACTTTGCAGCTGGTGATGCTATAGATAGAACGATGGTCAGATAATTAGTGATTGACTGAGGCATTATAAGGATGCCTCAAAAACAAACAGGAAGCCGTGGTGAGGCTTTTTGCGACGTGATTTCAAGTGATCATATATGGTAACTTACCTGTGAAAGGGTTAAAAACAGGATTGACGGCATTTGCTCATCTCATCAAAAAAATGGTGGCTACTTCCAAAAGACGGGGTAACAAAGGACACTCCCTGAAAACGCAATTACAGTAGAACCTTGATTAGCAAAGGCTCCAGCTAACAAAAAAAATCAATTAACAACAAAAAATTTTGATTTGCTCAGTGAAAATAATTTCACTCAATGAAAACTTAATGCAGCATTGGTCATCACAAAATTGTGCGTGGAATGCCATAGATAGAATTGTGCACCGGGCAACATAGAATATTCCTTTCTGTTTCATGGATGTTTTTTTACAATATTTTTTTTGTTATAGTATTCAATTGACCTAATGAAAATTGAATTAAATTACAAGCCATCCAGTAAGCTTACAGATACAGAAGAAATGCTATATGGCTGTTGACATGAAACTTGCAGTGGACAAGGTCATTGAAAATGCTTGATGGCATGTTCATGGATACGGTAATGATATCATGTCAATAATAAGGTAATGTATAGATAAGGTAATATATCAATAAAGGAAAAACGTGTAAAAATCACAGAAAATGTCATTTATGCTACATCTACATCATCTACGAAGGAAGAGGAGGACTTTAGATTACTGTTAGTAATGGATGAGTACACTCCAGGGTTGGCAATGATTGAATCAAAATGATTAAATCATGTGATTAAGGGGACCGACTACCCTCCGGAAAAACTTCTACAGTTATTATCCGATCATCATGAAACTTCACTTAAATACGTAAAATGTAAAAAAAATAACATTTTGCTTCTATGAATTTTTCGAAAAAATTGATAGAAAACGTGAAATTCATAGAAAACGGCTAAAAAGGGGTACTTTAGAAAATCTATCTCCTCCTACAAATATCATCCTACAACATCGAGACACATATCATTCGGTTTGTAAGGACCATGTCTCTTATACACATCTAGATGT
>NW_025931336.1:1876-9136 GCF_000764305.2 Hyalella azteca
AATGGGAACAGTGCAGTCAGTCACTCAGTCACTACTAGTCGGTGTGTATAGAGGGTAGAGTCTGGTAGATTTATAGGACATAAAATTAGTAGATCTATTGATAGTGCTGTGCACTGTGCTATCAGCTACCTATCTGTTATGCGACTCTTCAATGTCTAGAAGATCTGCATTCCTATACTGTTTTTGTATATTGAAGCCAGTTAAATGGTCAATATTTAGCTCATTACCTTGCTCCATACAAACTTTACAAAGCTAATGAATAGACTTATCAATAATTGTTTACCCAAAAAATCCCTAAGTGGTAAACACCACCTAGGCATGTTGGCCATTATTGAAGGCAATAAGTGCCCTTTTTAGCCATCCATTATGATCCACATTCTGTTATTGTTAGTAGGCTAGTTGCAACATAAAAAATAACAATTCAAAAATACAAAAAAACTGAAAAAAATCAAAAAAATAAAAAAAATCACCAACCCTGGTACACTCTGCATGCTTTAAACATTTTGAAAGTAAGTTTTATGTCAAGTGTCTCAGATTACCCCATTCCCAGGAGTAATTTGGGACACTTATTTTGCGTCACCTTACCCATAGCATATGGAATTTTTTTAAGATGCCATACGATAGCCTTCTCAAAAGAGCTTTAGAATGAGCTCAAACTTGTTTATGAAATGTTTCATGGTAAGAAGTTATTAACAAAAAACGCCCAAAACTATCCCTTATTACCTCACTTGACGGTAGTCAGACGTAGTATGGCCCAGCATTGTCTGCCAATACATGAAAAAATTCTATACCACCTGGATGGAGCATGCTGGAGCCTTGCAGTGCACATGATGCATGCCACCAACCTGTCTGTATCTGTCCCACCCCCGTGTGTTGAATCAGCAAATGGTGTACGTTGTGACCACTCATCTTAGGACAATAAATTTTGGAACAAAACTATGCTACCTGAAACCTAATCCCAGATGCTGTGAGCAAAAAGTTACATAATTTAACAACGCTGGAGAGGTCACTCATCAAAGGACAACAGACTTTGGAACAGAACTATGGTATTCAAAACCTAGCCCCAAATGAGCTAAAAGTGACTGTCTGATGGTGCATGACAGGATTAATGCAGTTCCACTGGTGAGCTAGGCTGATTGATTGCAGTCTGTTGTCTGCTGGTTACAGTTTGAGCTATAGTCAGGGTATAAAGTGATGATTTGGTGTAACAATCAGTGGTGGATGATCATTACACTCTGGGCTATTTGCTTCAGAATATGGTGGTGTAAAGGACTACTGAAAGCAGGGTCAAAAATGCGGCTGATACAGAAATATGACTGTCTGATGGTGTATGACAGGATTAATGCAGTTCCACTGGTGAGCTAGGCTGATTGATTGCAGTCTGTCGTCTGCTGGTTACAGTTTGAGCTAAAGTCAGGATATAAAGTGATGATTTGGTGTAACCATCAGTGGTGGATGATCATTACACTCTGGGCTATTAGCTTCAGAATATGGTGGCGTAAAGGACTACTGACAGCAGGGTCAAAAATGCGGCTGATACAGAAATATGCAAGGCATTCTACTATTTTCTTTCCCAAAATTGGTGGGAACCTCTGAAGACTAAGTTCAATGCAGCCCCATGACATGGTCAGCAGTTTTAGTTGTCACCATTTTTTTGAGTTGGCACTTTATAGGTTTCACTTATTCTCTCAACTGTGATAGCCCCTTGCCTAAACAGGGCTTATAGTTGGTGCCGTCATATATAAAAGCAGTCGTATAAAAATCTGAACGTCTGAAAATCTGCAACAAACACAAAAAAACACACACACACACATATGGAGAGCAAACCAATAGAATAAAGCTAGAGATTCCCAGCCCAGTTAGTTACAGTATCCATGCCCTAAACTGAGCCTCACTGGAGTCTATAAATTACTGAAGGTAGTGCCTGAGGGCCCGAGGGGCTATTAATATTATATAATTAATTAATATTATATATTTTCAGTACCGTAAACTGGGGTTACTTTGACCGGCGGGGTAACTTTGACCACTTTTCGTTTTTTCAACAAAAACCCCCAAAACTCAAAAACGATTTGACATAGAAAAATTTTGTCAATGGACATTAAAGGCCTAATACCTGTCTCTTATACACATCTAGATNATGTTTAAACGCAAAAGAGATCGTTACGTTGATCATGATTCACAGAGCACGATCTGAAGATGTTTACCGTATGAACGCCGCGGACTCTCTCCACCTGTCCAATCGATCTGAAATTTTGTACAATTGCGTAAAGTCGGGAATAATGCACGAATCAATTGACACAATAAACAATCTTGAAAATTCAATTTTTTTTCATATATTAAAAAAATTTAATAATCAATTTTTTTATTATATGGAAATAAAATTAGAAATTCACTGTATATATATCATAATATATGTGTAACATCAGAGACACTCTATTCTTTAGAAATGTCACTAAAAAGAAATTTTTAAACGCATATTTTCTTATTATAATTATTATTACCATACTTTTACTTTTTATTGCTTGTTTCTTTATAAAATTTAGTGACAACAGCAGTCGAATATGGTAGACATAAAGAACATATAAACCTCCAACTTCTCAAGCTCGCCATCATTCCATGCAATAACATCCATTCCATACATAATCCCAGGAACAGCCACACTTTTCCATACTTCTCTTAATACCTCATATTTGCTTGCTCTCACTCTTCCGCACTGTCATGTATTCCCAGCCACTGGTTTACCTTACCGAGACTCTAGGCTTCGGTTTTTTCACATATCCTTTTTGGTTAACATTTACTCCTAAATACAGATACTCATTTTTCATTCCAATCAGACTTCCTCCTCCACTGCCAAAAGTTAATAGCGCCGTATGTCTTCAGCCCAGTGTTGGCAACTTTTTTTTGGCGACAATACCAGATTGCCTAGCTCAAAATACCAGAAATATACTAGAAATTATATTGCTCAAAAAACGACTAATATCTCCAAATTTGATTAAACCATTCGTCAGAAACGTTGGTTAGAAAAAGAAAAGTAATTTTTCATCGTTTTTATTGTGCATTTGTCTGGCTCGACGAATAGTTGGCCAAATTGAACACTTTATATTTTTTCTCTCTGTTTGAAACATTTTGATACTTTTGTTGTCCTGTCTTTGATTACATATACACGTCTTCCTTTTTTTATCACAATGTGGCACTTTTTTCCCCTTCACTCACAATGAGCAAGCCACATAAACAGGTCAACTTCCTCTTGCTTATTTTCGTATTTGCTTGTATATTGCATTTATCTAACGGGTGGGTCGGGTGGGTAACTAGAGGTCAGCATAGCCCAAGTCCACAGTGCGATTCATATACCTTCCTGAGCGTAAGGCCGCTTTCACACAGGGCGGGAAATCCCGCCGGCGTGAAAAAAACCGCCGCGGGATTTCCCGCGCTATCATTCACACGAGTCGGTTTTTCACGCTGGAATCTATCAGACTTGGAGAGAGTCAGTTGCGTTGGAAGCGAAAGCACGTGTTTGAAGAGCGTTCCGTGAAATAACCGGTTAATTTTGCAATTTAAGTCCTTACATCACTTAAAGTTATAAAATCTTTGTGTAATCCATCCTAAAATGACCTAAATTAATTTTAGTTTCTTTAGAAAAACCCAACACTTGCTACAACCAATGTATTGCTGCAAAACAAGCCCATTCTGATACTGACTGATTTGCAAGCAGCACTGCAGCTTTTGTCTTCTCCATCAGATGGCTCCTATTGCTCAATCGTCACTCAAATCCAAAAACTTATGCAGTCCAAGGGGCTCGATAAAGTGTAGATGTGCTGGGTTCATGGACATAGCAACATCCATGGTAATGAGGTGGCTGACAGAATGGCAAACCTTGCACACTCAAATGATTGTTCTGCAAGATCCAGTTTGTGTTTTGGAGAGCAACTCTGCTTGTTGAAGTCAAAATTTTTGGAACATTGGGCACTTTGGTGGTCAGGGGAGGTGCAGTCTTCGGGGAAAGGAACCTTCAGGCAGTGCTTGGGAGGAATGGTTACTTATGTGGATTATGGACCACTACCTCGCTCAGTTGAATGTGCTGTGGCCTGTCTGCATCTCGGTCATGCTGGTGTAAGGGCTCACTTGGCCTGTTTCAATCAAACCAATTCCAGTATCTGCCCTGAGTGTAATGTGGAAGACACAATTAGTCACTTCATCTTGCACTGCTCGCTCTTCACTGATCAGAGGAGGGAGTTTTGCTCAGCTCTGCAGAATCTTTTGATTCCCTGGAACCTCATCTCAGCTCTTGGTGGAGGAGATATCCCTCAAAAAATAAGAATTGCAGTAATTCGTCACCGTGGACAGTACCTGTTGGGATGCAACATGGTTAACAAACTTTGAATGGCAATATAGTACAAGGAAAGCCAGTTGTGCTCAGGCTGGGAGGTGTGATCTGTTCATACCCGAAGTCTTAAAAGCAATTAAAAATAAAATATCTACTCATAGCCTCAGACCAATGAGCTGTGGGTAACTCCAGCTAACAGTAAATGTGTAAATCCGCTTTGCAAAACACAGCCACTGCTTCACAGCGCCAGAGCCCAACTGGCTGGAGTGCAACAGGCCCTACCGCAACAGGTGGCACAGGTTAGGTCAGGGCTGGAAAAGTCCTATTTTTGTCTGAAATATCGCAGCTCTAATATAGTCAGATGGGTAAGACAGGACCGAAATCACTAACAAGCCTGTAGCATCTATATATACCATGACTAACTAAAAAACCTTTACCTATCACAAGGTGTAGTTATGCAATGGGCTTCTAAGCTACAACTTATATGTTTTGCATCTAACATAGTTTTCTGTACAGATTTAAAAAAGTTAGCTGGTCCCATCTTACCCCATTGGGGTAAGATGGGACCAGGCTGGGGTAAGAAAGGACCAACTGATAATTCTTATGTTACAAGGTTTTTAATAAAAGTACAAATCTGATATTCAATATTATCCATCTAGAAACACTTTTTTTGATTAAACAACCACTTGTTACTGTTTTGTGTTGTGGGAAGTCAACTCTATTATTAGTCACATTGAAGTTTTTGTCACAAGAAAACGTTGTTAAGCATGGTAATAGTGGGTTGGCTTTGGTTCATTGTAGAGCACTGCTAAATGCTTTATGTATATTCCATTAGTGTCATTGTCTGTAAAATTGATCAAATTGTTGATAAAACCAATGGATAATAACTTAAGTGTCAGATGTCATGTGTTTTCTTGCTGGTAACTGCATTTGTGGTGCACTTCTTCAAACATAGCCCACGCCCTCTCACAAAGTTGTGATCATAATTATTTTTCATGTTTAGCGCATAGTTGCGGTCATGTCAAAGCGGTTAGACTGCATTAACACGTGTTCAACTTACAGTAAAGACAAATTTTATTGTTGCTGTTTGACTATTTTAGGATAAAATTAGAGATTTGGGGTAACACATGCATGGACTTTGTAAATAAATTTGCACCTTGTTAATGGCTTTTCATGGCCGAGATATGGAATTCACAGCTCAGTGAAATGGAATCACGGCTCAAAGAAATGGAATCACGGCTGGCAAATCCATAAAACCACCGTTAACCACGGCTCTAAAAATTCAGTCGTGGCTCACCAAGTAGATATATTCCATGCCTGGGTTAGTTTAGGTTAGATTATGTTACGTTAGGAGTAGCTGTTGCGGTAGGGCCTGCTCACCCTGCTGCGCTCCGGCCAGTTGGGCTCCAGCCCATAGTGGCAGAGCAGAGTTTTTTAGACTCTCCCTCAAGTTCATTTTTGAGTCCTATAAGTAGACCAGTAAAGTATCATGCATAGTGGCAAAGCAGAGAGTTTTTTAGACTCTCCCTCAAGTTCATTTTTGAGTCCTATAAGTAGACCAGTAAAGTATCCTGGATACCAGCATCATCACACATAAGAAATTGGTTTAAATCTTGGGTAAATGAGGAAATTAAAAATGAACTGATTCTAAAAAATCTCTGGTTTGTCACTAATCACTATGCTCCAGCCTGACACCTGTAGTGTATGCGCATAATGCGCTCTGGCCTGTGACTGAACGGCGCTATTGTGGTGGGCACTTTGTATCAAAAGCCGTGAAGATGCCCGGCTGCATTACACTCAGCGGCTTCAGGAAGGTAGATGAATTGTAGTTGTACTGTGGAGTGTGGACTTGGGCTATGCAGGCTAAGCAGCCTATGCTGACGGTTGACCTCTAGCTATCCACCCAAGAGGTTGATGTAGTAGTAGTAGTAGTAAGAGGTTGATGAAATAAAAAAGGGGGATGGCACAGGAGAGGGAGAATAATTTAAGTTTAAATATGTTGATTTGTTGGTTATTGCTAGCCTGCTAGGTCCCACTTATTGCACGCCACATGGCAGTTTTGGTTTGGAGATATGTTTTACAGATATTATTAGCTCCCAAAACATTAGATAATACTTTGTCTTTATATTTTATTACAACACATCTCTTTAATTTCACTTCTTGTTTGTTTGCTTGTCACTTTGTCTGTCTACTACAAATCTTTTAATCAATATTTAACACACTTCTACCTCTAAGGCTCTACTCCAATCAATCTGAAATTTTGAACACTTGTATAAAGTCAGAGAAAATGCATGAATCAATTGACAGGATGTATGATTTTAAAAATCTAAAAAATTTTAATTTAAAAAAATTGAATAAACAATTTCGTCTACTACAAATCTTATAATCGATATTCAACACACTTCTACGGGTTCTACCTGTCCAATCTTCTTCTTCTTCTTTTCAAGGTGTCCACGTTGGGTGGACTGAAAGCCACAGGACAGCCACAAGGATGACCGTTGGGCCTGAGAGCTTATGTTATGTTGGACTTCTTGGTAAGGAAAGCTGGCCTCTTTGTCCTTGTTTGTACAAGGTCAATAGAGGTGATGGATGAGCTTGACAGCATGTAAGAGAGAATTTACACATGACATGGTTAAGTTACATGCACACAGAGCACAGATGACTGTATGCAGTCGCTCAGAAAAGTTGAACATGACATGATCATTGCTCCTCAGAACTGAGCACTAGATTCAACAGTTAAGTTAGATAGATTTATATACATAGAATGACATAAATTATGCACGTACACAAACATATACAATATACATAGATACACTTGTACATATATAAGCTTCATTTTGATATTTTGGCACCTATCTAAAGTTCACTGAGCCTCCCTGATTTCAAAATGAAAACAGTCACAAATTGAAAGATTTTCCTTTGCACATCATCATTAA
>NW_025931337.1:0-188480 GCF_000764305.2 Hyalella azteca
TGCACAACACAGCCACTGCTTCACAGCGCCGGAGCCCAACTGGCCGGAGCGCAACAGGCCCTACCGTAACAGAGGCGCAGGTTAGGTTTGGTTAGGTTACGTTAGGAGTAGCCTGTTGCGCTCCGGCCAGTTGTACTCCGGCCTGTATGCGCTCCGGCCTGTGACTGAACGGCGCTGTTGTGGTAAGCGCTTTGTGTAGAAAGCCGTGAAGATACCCGGCTGCGTTACGCTCGGGAAGGTATATGAATCGCACTGTGGACTTCGGCTATGCTGACCTCTAGCTATCCACCCTCTGAGGGGTGGATAGCCTAAAAACTCCGTTCATTAATTTTAATTGAAAACGAAATATTGTAAAAATCTGTGATTTTTCCTATAGCAGGCATTGATAATATATACTTACATTCAAAATTTAAAGCAGATCCGTTCAGTTTTGAAGGATTTATGAGTTGTTTGGTTGCCTAAAAATTTCGTTCATTCGTTTTAATTGAAAATGAAATAATGTAAAAATCTGCCATTTTTCCTATCGCAGGCATTGGTAATATATACTTATATTCCAAATTTCAAGTAGATCCGTTCAGTATTGAAGGACTTATGAGTTGTTCGATTGAGCGAAAAGTTAAGTTTTGCATGTGAGTTCGCAGCTAGGCGGGTCCGGAGAAGCGTCGATTCGGTCTCTCTTCCTTATCACAGCACGAGTCAAAAACTGTGTGCATACATATTTATGTCAGTAACATGTAAATTGTATGGACAACAATAATTTGAAGTCGTCACGAGAATGACATCATTCACTACCGCACGCCTCATGCGCGGTGGCACCAAGCGAACTCTGCTTGTTGTCTCCGCGGTTATCCTGGTCACCATCGCGCTCGTGTCAATCGACAAGTAAGTATACATTCTCATAACTCAGCAATTTGATTAATTAAAATAGATGTAGCATATATAATTTTAAACTTATTTTGTAAAATGCATAAAATTAATAGGGCCTTCTCCATCTAGATAAAATTTTGAAAGTTTAAATAAAATTTTAGGTTCTCTTGACATTTTTATCAAGTCGTACATTTTTACATGACATTTTTATCAGTCATTTCAAGTCAAATTAAAATTTTAACTCATCGATTCGTTAATGGAATTGGAAGCTTTTAAAATCTCAATACTCAATTGAAAACACATTCCTACACAAAAGTGTGAAGTAATTAAATGCGTTATCTCGTTGACAATATATAATAAGGCATTTGGTTCTGAGAGCACGATTGTGAATACTTGCCAAGCATCAAAAAGTAAATCGCTAATATAGTAATAGTATACATAGTTTTTTCTTCAGTAATAAAAATTAAACCGACACTCTGCTAACAATGGATTGCTTAAATTTTCAGATCTGGGCAGAACTCTGTGCAGTCACAACCAATTTTAGGTTAGTTTTTCCTTTATGATTATACATTTTTATATTGTGTTCTACAATGACCCTGCAAACATAAAATTCAGACTTAAGTAACTCCGATGGCGCTTGCCAGTTAAAGTGAAGTAAAAGCACATAAAGCATACTTGGTTTGGCTCGCAAATTTTGAGCCGAAATAGCCCCCCAAAATTCTATGATTTCAATCTGAATGTCACTTGATATTTTTTTATTTCTGACCACCCAGAGCCTGAAGGCAAAAAGAAACCCGACCATCGCGATGAGCCGACGACTCACGTCGCAGAGGGTGACAAAATTACCCTTAAAAATATTACCCCAAAACCAATTCTGGATTGGCACAACTTTTTCGAGTACATAGAGGAGGCTGATGGTTGTAGCAATATTGTGAGTAGAATTTTTTTGTGCTCCAAATATAATCATCAATATAAAAAGCGCAAATTTCTGCTTTCTCGTGATGCTTTCTTCACAGATCTAGAGTGGGAGAAATTATGTTTGTTGAAAGCCTGTACATCGAATCAGCAGATTTACCACCAATCAATACTCATACTGATGAAATGCATGCATTTTGTTCGGAGATTTGACGTGAGATTGTAAACCATGGAAAGCGCACGTTTCGACGAATAAAAAAGAAAAAATGTCTAAAAATAACTAAGTTAAGTCCACCCTTCCAGAAAATGTTTGGTGGAAAGCCATACGGAGGAACCAATGTTTTGGACGGCGACAAGGCTGTTTGTTTGGACGCCAACGTCGCGCCCACTCCAGGCTCCTGCATCGTACTTTCCTTCGGCATCAGCAACGAGTGGAGCTTTGACGACGCCATGGAGCAATTCGGCTGCAAGGTCAGCTTTTAGATAGATTATATTTAATTATTTAATTAAATTAAGGGAGGAGTTGGAGCAGCGGGCATGGCTTTGACGATATGGAGGAGTACGGCTGCAAGGTCAGGTGCAAGACATATCATTTAGGAAAGTTATGGGGGAAAGTTAGAGCAGCGGACAAGGCTTTGACGACACCATGGAGGAATACGGCTGCAATTTGATAATAGTATTAGTAGATGTTAAACATTTAGCAATTTACCTACGGTGCAAATTTAACCTTATTTTTTTCATCAAGTAACTTACGTTTTGTTTGTAAATTACTCGCCGAGCGTTTATCACTCATAAATGAGACATTCTATTGAGAAATTTGCTGGCTACTTGGTTGCATTGCTTGGTGCAGTACCAATGTAGACGGGGGCAATCCTTTTTACTATCCTTCAGGATGAATTCGTATTCATCATCTTCAATTTTTTCGCACGAGGTGTGGTACCATTGCCCACAGATTTCGCATTTCAGCGCCTTATCTCTCGCAGTTACGATTTTCGTACAAATTCCGCAATCTTTCGCCTTCTGCCCGAGTTGGGCAGAGGCCGTTCTCCTCCTAGTTGTCATATTTTCATTCAATTTGGCGATAGAAAGCTAGGAAGGGTGTCACTCACCGTTAAGATCTTGAGTTTTGATTAGTTAGTCGACTTATACGATACAGCAACTTATCTGCATCGGTAATTCAGCATTCGGACGAACACTATGGATTTGCCGCCATCTTGATTGTTGTCGGTCGCTCACCTCACAAACAAGTCTTCAAAAAGCTTACAATTCAGTTAAAATACTCGATTCCGTTCAGATTTATGGATATTGGCTTCTTAGGTAGATAAATAGTCCACTTCAAGCGGGTTTACTCCATTTGGGACTCGAAATTACTGAAAGCAACCTGACAATTTCAAGAGCGACCCACGCACGTCCGTCTTCCACCGTAGCCTCCGATGCTGGGCCATACGACGTCAGGCTGTTTTCCTGTAGGCTGATTGGTCTAATTCAATGAATATAATCTGTCTAGTGGCGTGCGGCTGATAATATTACAGTCAATAAGTGTTTTAGGCTACATTCTTCAGGGAAGGGATCATGATAGTCCATTCGAAGCATGGCACGGCAGTGGTGGTCTCCGACAGGCGTCCCATAGTGTTTTCCTACTATTGGATATTTTTTTTTTGTTCGCTGTTTATATTTATTTATTGGATATTTTTTATAGACATTTATTTTCCTAATATTGAACCTACTATTGGTATTCGAAAAGCGAAAAGCCAGTGGAAGAGCAAGGCAATGAGACGGAATCGCTGAATGATGTAGTAAACGCCTTGAGTGAGATGGTGCTCTCGCTGAGTGAAAATTTGAGCTCGCTTTGCAATGAGCTGACTGAAGTGAATGCTCAGCTGAAAAATACGGAAATTTTTGAGGTAAAGACTCAGACAGTTGATTTATCCGAAATTGCTAGCGCAAGCTCCCGCGAGTTACTGGACAGAGAACGTAGGAAGTCCAACTTGGTTTGGTTTGGAGTTCCCGAGAGTTCCGCATCTGATACGAAAGACCGAGTGATGGCTGATACGAAATTTATTGAAGAATGCTGTAGCAAGGCAATCAGCACACAGGTTGATATTAAATCGTACAAGAGGCTACGCTCGAAGGATGCTGCTGCCAACACCTGCAGACCTTTGTCGGTGACTGTAAAGGATCCTGCACAGGTTGGAAGCGTGCTTAAGGCAGCAAGAAAGCTTGGAGAATCTCCTGAGTACAACTCCTTTTTTATAAAGAAGTTTTTCACCCCTTTAGAGAGAGAGGATTTTCGCAAGAAATGGCAGGAGAGAATCAGGCGGAACAGCACGGAAAATCAGGTCAACCACTCTTGCAGTGTCAAGACAACACCGGTGGCACACGATCAGTTAGCGGAGCTGGAAGACAAGTAAACAGTAGAAGTCATGTCCACAGTTCCAGACCTATGAGTAATGTAAGAAGCAACCCGCATAAATCAAAGTGAGAGTGCACAAAAAGTTTTTAAATGTTTTTACACGAACTCGGATTCCGTTTTGAACAAAAAGAGTGAACTGTTAAGTGTGATCGCAAACGAGTGTATAGACATTATTTGTATTACAGAAACACTCCCTAAAAATCACGGGGGGGATTGTACCTGTTAAATTTCAGTTGCCAGTTTTCAATTGTTTTCATAACTTACGAGGGGCATCCGGAAAGTAGTACCCGTTTGAGAATTGAACAAAATGAAGTAAATGCTAACAAATTTAAACAAGTTTAATGATAAGAATATGCATTACATTACTTCTCTACATAATCTCAGGACAAATCTAAGCATTTGATATATCGTGTCACGAGTTTTTGTATACCAGTGTCATAGAATAGAATAGAAGTGTCGGCGCTTAAGAAATAGGCCCATTGCCTGTTGCCGATTCTTGAACTTTTCGTGACTTGATTCACAAGGGATCCGGCCTTTGAAACCCGATCTTTCCATAGCTGACGATTGATTGAGATAGCTGCTGGGCTTATTGCCTGGTCCGTAATTTGCTAGGCATTTTAAGACTGAACATATGCTCCTGCATAGCTTCGTCTAGTNAGAACACGTGACTGCGTATCTCAATACACTAGTGGCGCAGGCATATGACACTGGTATACAAAAACTCGTGACACGATACATCAAATGCTTAAATTTGTCCAGAGATTATGTAGAGAAGTAGTGTAATACATGTTCTTTTCAATAAACATGTTTACGTTTGTTAATATTTACTTCCTTTTGTTCAATTCCCAAACGGGTACCACTTTCCGGATGCCCCTCGTAAATGAAGAGCAATGGAAGTAGAGATGTAGCTCTGTGGGTTAGAACCTCAGCCTCTTATGGGGCCCAGCAAGTTAAGTTATCTGCAGAGCATCAATCAGCTAGAGAATCAGTGTGGTGCGAACTTACTCTAAAAGGCAAGGAAAAACTTACTCTAAAAGGCCCATTGACAGTATTCTTTCAAAAAACCCTGAGCGAAAGGACTTTGCCGTTCGACTGGAAAGAAGCTCAAGTAACACCATTGTTAAAAAAGGTGACAAAAGCAGCCCCGGCAACTGGGTCGCCTGCCGAAGACCACCACTGCCCTGGATATAATGGACCATCATGATTCCTGCCTTCCGGAACGTAGCCTACAACACTTCAAACCGTCCGTATCTAGGCCAAGGGTCGAACCAGCCCTCGGTCGAACGGCCACTTGTCGCAGGACGATAAATTTTGGAACATAACTATGTTATCTGAAACCTAACCTCAGATGCGGTGAACGTAAAATTACGTAATTTAACGATGCCTGAAAGTCATATTCGATCCGCGGCCTGGTGGTGCACGGTAGGTGGTGGTCAAGGCCGGAAGAGGACAAAGCCGAGTGGTGCACGGCTGATTGGTGTAGGTCCGGAGAGATCCAGGGCGTTCGATTCAGGGCTTACTAGTGCACAAAATTGGTGGTGCACGGCTGAGCTCCCCCGGCAACTATCGCCCTGTCAGTCTGAGAAGTGTTGTTTATAAGCTAATGAAATCTGTTGTGAGGGATAGGATTATCGATCACTTGACTGCTCACCATCTCCTATCAGATTGCAAACATGGTATTATTGCCGGTAGATCCTGCACCACTAACTTATTATTTACGTTGAACGATTGGACTAGCCTGCTGGACGAAAGGGAGCCTGCATTGTATCTCGATTTTGCCAAAGCATTTGACAGTGTTCCGCACGAGCGGCTGTTGCGTAAAGTGAAGTCTTTGGGAATTGAGGGAAACGTACTCCAATGGATCAAAGATTTTCTAGTAGGTAGACGACAACTTTTCAGTATTAACGGAACCGTGCCAGACTGGGCATCAGTGCGCAGTGGCGTGCCACAAGTAAAGGTGCTTGTACACGGGGATAGTGCAGACGGCTAGTAAATCTGGCTAGTGTCGGTCGCTTGGTGACTATCCAGCTAGTAAGCCTGTACACACGAGGAGAGTATAAGGTGCCGCTATCTATTTCTCTCTTCATTTTGTTGTAGTAACCATCATGGAAAACATTATACTTTAATTCATATTTTTGGAATATTTCAAAGAATAATTGAATATCGTCTGGAATCCACTTTGTTGGATTCCTCTTAGAAACATTATCGTTCAAACAATCCATGATTCACGTGACCCAAGATACTTCACAGGAGCGGCACAGATGCTCTCACCATGGCTGCATCAGCGCTACTAGCCACTTCTCCACTCTCCAGCCAAGATATCAACACATCGTTGTCTCTCTCGGCCGCGCCTCGGGCACTTGCGGGCGCATGCCTCTGAAGCGGCTGAAGTATCCCTTCCCTTCTGAAGCGGCTGAACTAGCGGCTAGTACTATCCCTGTGTACAGGCACCTTAAGCGCTCTTGGGCCTATTTTGTTCGTTGCTTTTATAAAGGATCTGCCAGAAGTAGTCTCTAGCATGTGCTCCATGTATGCCGACGACACAAAAATTTATAATTCAGTGAAGGATGCGTCAAATAAAGCGTAATTGCAAGATGATCTTGTCAATTTAATTAACTGGGCTGATACGTGGCAGCTGCGGTTTAATGCTGACAAGTGTTAAGTACTTCTGCTGAAATTTTCTAAGCATGTTGAAACGCAAGCTAACACATCCAACAAACTTCTTGGACTAATCAGACGCTCATACGAGTTCCTAGATGCAGAAACGATGAAGCAGTTGTTTGTTGCCATCGTGCGCCCAAATCTAGAGTTTGGAAACGTTGTGTGGTCACCGAGATTCGAAAAGGACAAAAATTTAATAGAGAATGTTCAAAGACGTGAAACAAGGATAATTTCAGGCTTGAAGGGCAAGTCCTATGAAGAAAGATTAAAGATTATGAAACTTCCAAGCCTCAGTTATCGACGTCTGCGTGGGGACCTCATTGAAGTATACAAGTATACTCATGGTTTATACAAGGTCCATACTCACCGAAGGATTACTAGAATTTTAAACTAGAACCAACACCAGGGGCCACGGCTATAAACTTAAAAAACTACGCTGCAACTTCTCCCCGCGACAACATTTCTTCTCGCTTCGAATCACCAACATGTGAAACAGCCTCCCCGATTACATCGTTGGCGCTCCAAGTATGAACGTGTTCAAGAACAGACTAGATAAAGATATGGAAAAACATATGTTCAGACTCGAAATGCCTAGCACTATATCGAACCCGGTGGAAATCTAGTAGCTATTTCAAACTATCGTCAGTCCTGAAAAGATCCGGTCAAATGACAAGATTTAGATCTTCTATGAACAAGTCACGAAAAGTTCAAGATTCGGCGACAGGCCACATCAGGCCTACTCTTCAGCGCCGACATCACTATGTTATGCTATGTTATGAGTATACTTGTATGCTTCAATGAGGTCCCCACGCAGACGTCGATAACTGAGGCTTGTAAGCTTCAAAATCTTTAATCTTTCCAAATAGGATTTGCCTATCAAGCCCGGAATTATCCTTGTTACGTGTCTTTGAACACTCTATTACATTTAATGAAAATTTGAATGTATTACATTCAAATTTTGATGACCACACAACGTTTCCAAGTTCTAGGTTCGGGCGCACGACACCAACAAACAACTGCTTCATCGCCTCTGCATATACTGTAGGAACTCGAAATAGCGTCTGATCAGTCCAAGTCGTTTATTGGCTTTATTAAACTTGACCTTCAATATCCTCTTGACCAATCCCGATGCAAAAATCCCATTTTCCCTTTTATCACACTTTCTAAAATGCAATAAAGAAGTACCGCGATCATAAATTTTAGCTGGCCAACGCAATTTAAAAAAATAGTGAAATTTGTCCAGAATAAAATACCACCTTAAAACTCTGTTAAAAACATCTCTATAATCATTTCGGGTCTCTATTCTGTGTTGACACAGAAAAAATATTTCTCTGTAAATAGTGAGGTGATACTTGGTGGTTGGTTCATAGTACCGATGATACACTAGTCTTCCCTATCGAATAAATGTGTCAGCTATTGTGCCTAAGAAACTAATGGTTCGCAGCTGTTGTGCCAAAGAAACTAATGGTTCGCAGCTGTTGTGCATAAGAAACTAATGGTTCATCAGCGACACCAGATTTGAAAGATTGCTGGCCTGGTGAATATTGACCAGCTCGAGTGGAGCTCGGGGCGCAGGTGGAAAGTGTAGTGCAGCTGGCAGGACGTCTCTGATAAGAGGGCTCCGTTCCCTCTGACAGTGTCATGCGAGAGTGCCCTGCCTTGTGGTAATCCAACAGGAGCGGGAGCCACAAATCTGCTACCTAGAAAAAATATTTCTTGAAACGAGATTAGAGTTAACGGTTCCTTAAGTTTAATAAACTTATTTAATTAGATTTTCTTTGCTGGAAAAGCAACTCACTCAAACATTACGGTAAAAAATCGTTGTCTTTTGGACTGAATTTACAAAAGTTCAAAAGGAAAAAGGGGTTAACGATAAAATATTAACATTAATTTGAGCGTGTTCAAATGTTTAAAAAGGCATCCGAAACTATCTCAGCGAATAAACTCCAATCGGCAAAAACAACCAATTCTTTCAGTTACTGGAACATTGTTACTAAAAAATTGTAAGAAATTATTCAAATAGACTACTCTTCACTTACCGAGATTTTGCATCGTTTTGATCCATGGTTAAATTAATAATGTAATGTTATAATGTAATACATTATTAATAATTAATAATGTATTAATTCAACAATGGTTTTGATCTTTGCTGCTCTGTTTTAAGCACGCCTGGTTCTTTGTCGCTGTGTTAAGTGAACCAACCCAAAGGTATTTGGTATTGATCCGTTTATTTTGTGGTAATCATGCTTGAGCATCTTAATTTTGTGTTTTTAGAGCATTTTCTCATTTATGGAAAAAAGCGCTATTGTGCTCGCCATGTCCGTCCGTTACTCGCTCGTCATGTCCGTCCGTGACTTCACGTTTTCGTCGACGAGAAAATGCGCTCTCTGTCACTCACTGCAGTGAGTACTGAGTTATATTTTTTCATAGTTGTCTTGTAATATTACTTCATCGATTATCTAAGTATGGATTTATCGGTTATAACTATAGTCCTAATTTTTTTATTTGCGAATATTTGTAACAACATGAAAGAATCCAAAGATGGGACAAAATTCGTTTTAAAATGAATTAAGCCTAGAAATTATACATTATTTAAGGGTATGGGCCGAAGGAAACCCCCAATTTAAACTTCTTTACTTCAACTTTTTCAATTCCTATGATATTCATTTGAGAGATTGTATTTGTTTCTTTTTAATAGCCAATAGGCAACCTAGGTGAACATGCTTTATTGCACGTATTTCTACTGGGAGCCTTTAATAGGTTTGTCGTACGATCACACTCCTGAAGACCTAAGCCATTGAATGCATTGTTTTGTTAATAATAGTTTAATACAAACAATGCACGCGTGCTGCTATACTGTGAACGCTATTGTTCTGAATGAGTTGTGTTCAGAACATAGAATTACTAAATACTTTTTTTAACTCAAGATGAATTCGAGTCTTTCAGCTTTGTCCTGAAAGTTACCGAATCGACACTTCAGCGGACTCGCCTGCGAACTGCCCTCCGGACTCGATTACAAAACCTAACTTCACCTTCAACTCAACCAGCCATAAATACATCATTAATGAACGGATTTTATTCAAATTTGAAATATAAGTAGGTAATATCGGTAATTAGTGGACGGAATTTTTTCTGATTTTTTACATCAATAACTTTTTCAGTAATATGGAAAACTTAACTTCATTTTCAACTCAACCAGCCATAAATCCATCAATAATGAACAGATTTTATTCAAATTTGAAATATAGGTAGATAATATCAGTAATTTGTGGAAGGGGGTTTTTTCAGATTTTTATATCAATAACTTTTTCATTAATACGGAAAACCTAACTTCATTTTCAACTCAACAAGCCATAAATCCATCAATAATGAACGGATTTTATTCAATTTTAAAATATAAGTAGATAATATCAGTAATTTGTGGACGGAATTTTTTCACATTTTTACATCAATAACTTTTTTATTAATACGGAAAACCTAACTTCATTTTCAACTCAACCAGCCATAAATCCATCAATAATGAACGGATTTCATTCAAATTTGAAATATAAGTAGATAATATCAGTAATTTGTGGACGGATTTTTTTCAAATTTTTACAATAATTACTTTTTTATTAATACGGAAAACCTAACTTCACCTTCACCTCGCAGGTTAAGTCCTAGTCAGGTCAAGTTTCTGTATTTTGTGGAATCAGAAAAAGTAATTGATGTAAAAATCTGAAATAATTCTGTCCACAAATTAATATAGATATTATCTATCTATATTTCAAACTTGAATAAAATCCGTTTATTATTGATGGATTTGTGGCTGGTTGAGTTAAAAATGAAGTTAGGTTTCCCATATTACTAAAAAAGTTATTGATGTAAAAATCTGAAAAAAAATTCCGTTCACAAATTACTGATATTATCTACTTATATTTCAAATTTGAATAAAATCCGCTCATTATTGATGGATTTATGGTTGGTTGAGCTGAACGTCAAGTTAGGTTTTGATTCGAGTCCGCAGGCCAGTTCGCAGCCGAGTCCGCTGAAGTGTCCGACCGGTCTGAAAGTTTTCTGATTTCGCATTCCTGAGTTTTAACATAGTTACTTACTTGGTTAAGATACGGCGCAGCACCGACGAAGGTATTAATCCTTCACTGTATTATAAACTTTTGTGTCGGCATACATGGAGCACACGCTGGACACTGCTTCTGGCAGATCGTTTATATAAAAATGCAAAAGTTTTGTCAAAAATTATCTGCGGTAATTCACAACACTTTGCTAATGCGCTTTTTACGGTTTTGTTATTTCATTATTCATAATTATCAGTTAGTAAATGAAAAATTCCGTGCAGTGGTAAATTCTTCGTCCAGCATACGCTAGTCGATTTTGATTAGACGAGAGACTGAAAACTAACGCAAGACTATTAATGTCACAAAACTTTAGAGTGGAGCTAGTGTAGTTGCGATTCAAACTATCAGTTGAGGCATGAGCCAGAACTTGATGCATACGTTCGGACAACATTTGGACGAAGATTAATAACCCTGATGATTTACTTGCCTTAATTGCTATGCGCAGTGAATGTTTCAGTTATTGTACCACAAAAATAATTATTCAAATTTCAAAAGCCAGTGATTGAGTTTTTTATTTAATGGCTTGCATTGACAAATGACAAACTCTCTTTGGACGAACACAGGTGTAGTGAATGGTACAGGTTGACGTGTTGCGAGGCAGGGATCCGACAGTGTCTGAGAGTCGGGAGCGCAGCCGTATGTAACAAAATTGACTCGTAAACAGGCCCTGAGCCCAACGCCAACCATCAGCATGCAATATCCACACATAGCCTCAGATCAATGAGCTGTGGGTAACTCCGGCTAACAGTAAATCCACTTTGCACAACACAGCCACTGCTTCACAGCGCCGGAGCCCAACTGGCCGGAGCGCAACAGGCCCTACCGCAACAGAGGCGCAGGTTATGTTTGGTTAGGTTACGTTAGGAGTAGCCTGTTGCACTCCGGCCAGTTGTACTCTGGCCTGTATGCGCTCCGGCCTGTGACTGAACGGCGCTGTTGTGGTAAGCGCTTTGTGTAGAAAGCCGTGAAGATACCCGGCATGAAGTAAAAGCACATAAAGCATACTTGGTTTGGCTCGCAAATTTTGAGCCGAAATAGCCCCCCAAAATTCTATGATTTCAATCTGAATGTCACTTGATATTTTTTTATTTCTGACCACCCAGAGCCTGAAGGCAAAAAGAAACCCGACCATCGCGATGAGCCGACGACTCACGTCGCAGAGGGTGACAAAATTACCCTTAAAAATACTACCCCAAAACCAATTCTGAATTGGCACAACTTTTTCGAGTACATAGAGGAGGCTGATGGTTGTAGCAATATTGTGAGTAGAATTTTTTTGTGATAAAAATATAATCATTATAAAAAGCTCAAATTTCTGAATTCTCGTGATGCTTTCTTCGCAGATCTAGAGAGGGAGAAATAATGTTTGTTGAAAACCTGTACATCGAATCAGCAGATTTACCACCAATCAATACTCATACTGATGAAATGCATGCATTTTGTTCGGAGATTTGACGTGAGATTGTAAACCATGGAAAGCGCACGTTTCGACGAATAAAAAAGAAAAAATGTCTAAAAATAACTAAGTTAAGTCCACCCTTCCAGAAAATGTTTGGTGGAAAGCCATACGGAGGAACCAATGTTTTGGACGGCGACAAGGCTGTTTGTTTGGACGCCAACGTCGCGCCCACTCCAGGCTCCTGCATCGTACTTTCCTTCGGCATCAGCAACGAGTGGAGCTTTGACGACGCCATGGAGCAATTCGGCTGCAAGGTCAGCTTTTAGATAGATTATATTTAATTATTTAATTAAATTAAGGGAGGAGTTGGAGCAGCGGGCATGGCTTTGACGATATGGAGGAGTACGGCTGCAAGGTCAGGTGCAAGACATATCATTTAGGAAAGTTATGGGGGAAAGTTAGAGCAGCGGACAAGGCTTTGACGACACCATGGAGGAATACGGCTGCAATTTGATAATAGTATTAGTAGATGTTAAACATTTAGCAATTTACCTACGGTGCAAATTTAACCTTATTTTTTTCATCAAGTAACTTACGTTTTGTTTGTAAATTACTCGCCGAGCGTTTATCACTCATAAATGAGTCGTAATACAGCTATAATTGCTTGAAAGTATTGTATTTTAACTGCTTGTTGCAGGTGTACGCGTTTGACCCAACAATGGGGCAGCAGGCCCACCTCAGGGGGCACGACATTCACTTCCACCCTTGGGGGCTGGGGGGCGCCACCGGGGTCGCGTCCTACCATGAGACTGAAATACCGGTAACCAAGCTTTGTATACGCATGAATTATAATTATAATGCATTATCTATAATATAATATAAATAATATATGTATTTTAAATTAGGATTGTAGGTGGCGCTTATAATTCATTCTGAATAACAAGTATTTTAAACAACTGATTCGATCACGCTCGTCATTTATCACCGCATAAAATTAAAAACTCATTCATTCAAGAGTATTTTTCCCCTTAATAGCTGAGCTAAAAATGAATCTCATCTTAATCTAATTGCTACAAGAATTTAGGTCTACTGTGAACTCATGAATGAAAAATACTGGCTATATGTACAATTTATTATCAAAATTTATTTACAATTGTAATTTTTTGCGCGCTGCATCGCTCTTATCATCTACGACAGATTCTCGAGACAAAAATATAATCATATTATGCAATTACCTTACACGACTGGAGCCCAGCTAACAACTAATCAACTCTGACAGTAATTTTTCCATAGATAAAAGATAAGATGACGCTACATCTGACATGTTATCGCAGTAACAGTATTCACATATTGCATATTCGTAACCGCAACTCAAATTCTTATGAACTCGACGCATTGGTTGGTTGTGTTGGGCGCTTAGCTTTCCTCATGAACAGTGGTAGCCTATAATCAGGCCAATAATGCTGTTTCATATCTGTGATCCTGATATAAGAGAAAATATAATTACTTATCTTGGTATATTGAGATAAATTATTGTGCAGGTCTACACATATCGTGATATTCTGAAGAAGATCAACGAAGAGCAGAGCATAATTGACTACCTCAAGATCGACATCGAGGGCTTCGAGGTTGATTTCTTCAACAACGTCCTTAGCGATGACGTAGAACTCCTGGCCAACGTCAAGCAGATCGGCATGGAGATCCATCCAGGTGAGAGATCCTTGCAATCATCCAGCGAGGTCAATGAACGATATATACATGGAGTAAAATTAAGTGTTCTCGCGATCGGCCGAGAAATTTGATCAAGTGAAAAGAAATTACGTGAAGATTTAAAAATCTATAAGTGTTTCTGGTTTTAAGAAAGAAGCTGAATATTGATTCGGAACTCGTATAACCTTCAGAGATATTCCTAATAATTTAACCTTTCAAAGATTAATTTTGTATTAATTGTGCAGTGGCGTCAGAGTCCATCAGAGACCAGATGTGGAGCCAAATTCGTTTGCTTCGCAGCCATAATTTCTCACAGGTGTCCAGTCTGCCCAACATGGCAGGGGGCAATAATTATATATTTGAGAACAAAACAGTTTCTCTGTGTTATGAAATACTTTGGGTTAATGACAAGTTCCGTTAGGTTTCACGCCTCATGTGACTATTATGTAGTATCAATGAAGGCAGAGTATTTAGGGCTTTCATAATGGGTTTTCTCCTATTTAGTTTTGGGCTTTTAGTGTGAATATTATAAGTTCTAAGTAAGCTTTTAACGGACTAGTCAGCCTTAATAGGTAGTTTGTCTAAGAAAATCTGATTTCAAAACTCTGCGGCCTCGCAGCTTACCCACTTGTATGAATGGCTGCGGATGTAAACCTCAAAAGTAATTCGATCTGGTACCGGGCTCCAAAGGCGATTTAATCTGAAACATCAACACCGAAAGCCACTGCGGCACAACCGAAACAAACCTGTATTGACTTTGTCATTCCCATGGATATTTCGATAGCGATTATGAAGATAGGTAAGGTCTGTTGCCTGCAGGAGTAACGGCCGACCCTCCATCACCCGGCCCAGTCCTTAGTCTCTGAAACTCCGTCGGCTTCTCCACAACCTTTTCGCTTGCGAAGAGTAATGGGGACTGCTGTATGGGTAACAGCCGACTTACCAAATATCACTCTGCCCAGTCTGTAGCTACCTTGGCTTCTGCACAGCCATTCTCGCCGATGTAGAACTCCTGACGCTGCGCCATCGCCTCCTGAGACAGATGCATGGATGTCGAGGACGAGTTCTGAACAATTACGTTATGTAAGTGATGTTGATCCAAATGTGAAAATTTTTTGCTCAAATTATCAGCCTCAAGAAGGAAACAGCACTTCATAGAAGTATATTTGAAGAGATATATTTCAACATAATTCTATAAACAATTTATCTTATCAACGAACCCGATTTCATATCCATATTCAAGGGACTATAATTATGCTGATTTCTTCTCCATATTTTGTTTCGTTCTAGGCTATAACCACACTAATGTTTGCGTTGCAGAAATTGGTTGGCACTTTATTAAGAGAGTTCTAATTTGACTTGCTAATTCTCACATGCACATCGACCGTTTCAGGTAAAGATGTTTGTTTCAAAATCTTTACATCGGCGAGTGTCTGCATAATTTGCTTTTCGTGGAAGATTTTTACTGAGTAGGGGGGTGTTCGTTTTCATCGTCATTTGTTTATTTCCAAAGAGAACCGGTTTTTTTACGCATTTTAGAACATCTGTGTGTTTTAATATTACCTCTGCCTATTTGGAAAGCGTTGTTAATGAATATCCATAGCAAGAATCTACCACAAATCTTGCAAACTTATTAAACTACCGTATCATTTCGTAATTTTATTTGTATTATGTTTGCTACGGCATGGATTCCACTCAAACACTGCTAATGTTTTTTTTGGCAACACTGCTGCAATTTGTGTCCCTGATTAAGCATTTAACATATATCAAATGTCTAGTGAGTTGGCTAATTAAGTTAATTAATTTGGCAATTGCGAGGGTATGGTACCAGCACATGCAACAAAACAAAACAAATTTAGGAGAACAAAAAGAGGAAGAACCAAGCAAAAATATATTAAATAACACTTTAATAACATATATTAAATAACACACATGGTACATGAAGATGAAAGGTGAAAATTAGTTGGTTAGTAATGAGACAGCCCAGGGCTATGAGTGATGGGGTAAACCTAGCATGAGAACAAAATAACCAGTCGCCCAAACTGGATTGAACGTAACAGAACATAATAAAGAAGGAGAAATGGAAAAATTAACTAAACTGGGCCAGAATAATGATTAGACCAAACTGAACATAATCAAAGACCAAAATGAATAACCAATGTCTTCAGTCAGGGCTTTGCTGCTATGGAGGTCTTCAGGCTAGGGTCTGAAAATGTTCGTGAACCGGCTCAAGGAAAACAAGCATTCGGTGATACTACCAGAGCCCAAAAGTGGAGCGGGACTGAACAGGCACTATACAGTGGTTCCGAACTGTCCCAAACTGTACCAGAACATGCTCCACGTTGGCTGCTCTGCAAAGATGAAGGGACAAGGAAACATAAAATCTATCTTACAAATAAACCCTTGAAACACATGAATATACATTAATCTATCTAATGAAAAACTGTAAGACTCAATTTAGAGGGCTAATTTATACAAAAATATAATAATTAAAATTTTGAACTAAGATGCATGGCGAGAGTGTACCCTTGACTTACCTATTTAAGAACCTGGATAATCTTAGTAGGTCAGCAAGGAAGTCTTCATTGCCAGAAAGCAGGTGCATGTATGTACAGTCATGTACAGTGAGTACAATGATGATGTACAGTGAGCATAGGTGAGTGGCAAGTTAGCTTGAGCTGATGCTCAAGCTAATCAGGACCATGGAAAATTGACTCACTCCCCAAACACCTTTTCGCATTCAAATGCATTAATTTAACTGTAACTCGCTGTCACTAGCTTGAAGAAGAACTTGGGACGCATACTGAGTGAATTAATTGAAAACACTTGATAAATCATTCAGTTGCCTAAATGTAGCCCCTGACATTACACATATAAAAATATCTCTTATAAAAATAGTAATACAATTATATTAATTAAAAATAATAATAAGAGTTTCATAATTCTTCATTCCAGAAATATAAGGTAAGATGTCAGAAAAATCTAATCTTTGCTTTTTTTAAGTTTTAATTTCGTTACCACATTGGCACATTGTGACGCAGCAAGTAAAAAAGTGAATGAATTATTCACCAACTTATTTATTTGAATAGAAATATAAGCCTGATCATTAATATAGAAAATTTTCGTGGTGCTCTAATACGCATCATCATTTAACTTTGACGCGTTTGATTACCGAAAGCAATGTAAGATTGTCCTCCGTTCCAGATGAAGAATATGATTATTGTGAATTGCATGCCTCTACTCAGAAAATTTGAGAGATTTTGTCTCAAAATCAATGTAGCTCTTGTCTTGTGTGTGCCATCCTGACCAAGTTTTGCCCGGCGTATCAGTGCTATATGCAGCCAGTGTTTCACTATTTGGACAATGTGACCCATTTATTTCACAAGTGTATTATCTGCTAGACAACACAAGTTTGTTTCTTCCTTAAAATGTTTACATTTTCACAAATTCTATTGTACTTCTTCATTGTGCACAAATGTATGTTTATTCTATAGTACGTGCAATTTCGTGCCACAAAATGTTGAAGTTTTATTAGTTCCGGACAATGATTTGTCAAGCGGATCTAGTTTGATTCCAATTGAAGCGAAATAAATGCAAATCCGCCGCGCCCTAAATAGGGGGTTGCGGGAAGAGCAGGACGCAATCCCCGGGACATTCCCGCTAGGCGCCGGTCTCGCCCCCGGTCGCCCGTGTAAGGAGGCATCATGTTAGCTTTTTTTTTTGGTAGCACTTGCGGGATTCATGGAGGCTCCCGCGGCTTATAATACCACTGAGCTCTTCCGTTGCATAAATACTACACAGGCAAATAATTTGGTAGAGCGAAATCATGCCGTAACAAGTTACAAACATATCTCGTTTTATTGGATATCGGTAAGTGGGATCCAAACAGCGCACATCATATATATGTTTTAATGCGTCTTACACACTCGCATTGTGTGTAATCGTTTTTATGTGTATTACAAGCTCTCATAATTGAGTCTCTTACACACTCTCTAATACACTGGCGTGTTTCGAAAAAAAAATACATTTCACACAACTTGCATACCCAAACGTTTTGCTTCTCCTGTGAAGAACAAATCCTTTTCATATTTTCACAGAATTTAAATTCACGACATTTTCTCTTCGATATCGATTTAATATAATTAAGTGAAATTATCGAGTATAAGCACATTTATCAGTTTACTCCAGGAAATTTTGCTCTGGCGAGACGCTGAGATCGCAAGGCCGGACAAAGTCAAGCACCGGGCTGAGGAGAAGGGGACAGGGTAAT
Organism: Hyalella azteca; assembly: GCF_000764305.2. NCBI lineage: Eukaryota > Metazoa > Arthropoda > Malacostraca > Amphipoda > Hyalellidae > Hyalella > Hyalella azteca. Next base: position 18,351 of record NW_025931337.1, read on the forward strand.
GTGGGGGAAACTACTACAAATTTGCTCCTGCGTCAACGCTCGAATCTTGAATTTAGCAGGCGATTAATTAGTTTGCATGTGAGTTTCATACATCACAAAGAATAAAGTTTTTGGTCTGATTTTATCAAAGGAAATTTGGCAGGCTTTCGTTATGGGCGCTGAACACAATACAGATAACGGGACCAAGATAATTTATTCTAAATAAAAAATATCTAATAGGATATAGTACTACTACCCAAATAATCCAATTATTAAAACTAATGTGTTTTATTTACCATCATTTTTGCATATATGATTATTTTAAAATTTGGGGTTAGCACTTCGTTTCATTAATATTTGAATTTAAAATAAAACCAAATTCATTAGCTTCAAATTCAAATGAAGTCAAATATCCACTGACGATTCTGAAGTAAATCAAAATTAGCTTAAACAACGTGAACGTAAAATTCAATTACTTCAGATGACCGAGAATAATAATTACCAGGAAGAATGTCAGTATGAAGGCACAACTCAACCCTCATGATGAAGCGGATCAGTTGTCAAAGAGGGAAAAATTTACGCTATTTTCTCACGAATTGTCCTTGAGCTTGCCAATTGCGGCTTCCAAAGTCCACAAACTTACAAGCAGCCCCGAGAAACTTCTCTATTTCCAGTGAATACTGAACAAACACGGAAGATGGATTTGATTACTTGATCGTTTAAGAAAGCAGCCTTTCCCGTTCTTCATTCTATCACCATATCTTTAAATTATGATTCATCCTTTCAGGCTACAGCGTATTAAAGAAATATGAGATTATCCGCGTTCTGCATGCACAATTGGTCTAATCCCCGAAGCATTAATAATTAATTTGGTCATTGGACAAAAGTATCTTGACTACGGAGGTGATGTAGTTAAGAACAAGTAATTCAATATATATTTTACATTCAGTAGTTACCTTGTAATTTCTTCAAAAAAAGAACCGCCACCGAGCCTCAAACGATGTGATGGCTTTTTTACTACGGTTGCTAATGGGTCAAGGTTTGAAAGCCCCTGATCCTACTCGATTATTAAATAAGGAGACGACAGACGGAGCGTAAAATTTCTTAACTACATCTATGCACCAAGAAGACTAAGAAGCGTCAGGAAATTAAGAAACAGAAATAGGTAACCAAGATGAGAATGTAAAAGACAGAATGCCAGATGCAAACGAAGTTGAAGAAGAAGAGGATGCAGAAACGGAAACGCCTGTCATTCCAGGCGGAGATGTAAAAATATAAATTGAAATAGAAGAGCGCAGAAGTTTGCGGACGATTCCCAAAAAAGCACTGAAAAAACTTTCAAAAACTTTTGATGAGTATGCGGTCAATGTGCTCGTTCGTCGTTTCAAGCCACGAGCAGTGCTACTCGTGACGTCTCGAGTTAGAGTTCAGTGGATGGATCAGGCACTGGAGACCTCGAGACGGTCTGGCCAAGACGCCGATTACGAAGATCATTTGAATTTCAAAAGGGTGATCACTGAGCAGACACTGGCTCATTCTGTGATACAGTTTAATGTTCTCAATAACGATTAATCAGTTGGGGAGTTTTCTGACAGAATTTGGACATTTTTAGAGGCGGGAAATTTTAAGAAATCAACAGCTGCTGTGCACCAACATCTGACCATGACTGATCCCCTTACGCAAGTCACCGTGGGTTACTTGCTTGTATCCGTTGCAATTGCTCCAGTTTCTGCAGCTATTGATCCGCTTTTGCAGGACTTGCCGAATGAGACCGAAAAGATGAAAATTATTTAGACAATCGATCACATATCAGATACAGCATCAATGATAATAGACATTTTCAAAATAGAACATTTGCCTGACATGGACTACCGTTCATTCTTGCAGCCAAACAAAGACCCTGTCGACCCATACGTGCAAATTCGGCTCGGTGACAAACGGGTCGACAACAAGAAGTGGAAAGAGTCCAAGACTGCTAACCCTGTCTTTGGTCATCGATTGAGCATAGAGTACAACCATCCAAGTTGTGCAAATGATCTTGTAATTGAAATCTTGGACGATGATCCTGGCCGGGACGACTCAGTAGCCACTCTTCGATTGCCCATACTTGCCTTGACGCCTCCGGTAACTGGGTCTCCAGCCCCACACGTTCATTTTGGGCCTGCATGGATCCCGCTTTACGGTGACGTTCGACAACTGGACCAGCAAGTCAGCTCCAAGCTTGCAAAGTAATATGCTGACGGGTCCATCGATGGATGTGCGTACCGCGGAAGAATACTTCTCAGGGTCAAGTCGGAGTATGGTCCACCGCTTGTGACTCTAGAAAAGTTCACACTTCATGAAATGACGACTTTAGAATCACTGATGCCAATGCCTCAAGAATACGCACTGCGCATCTTCGTCCACAGCGCTCTCGTTCATCATAAATTGAGTGGACATCTGATTGCCTTAGAGGCTAGCGTTGCCCAGTATGCGGCGACGACTGAATGGAAACCGTGCTCCTAGCGTCAATTTGAAGAACCTTTCGTTAATTGGAGCATAAACACTTACGAGAATTTTGTTTCTGATTAAACTTGTCTCTGGTAGCCATGTCTCATGGTAGATCTCGAGGGACCTAATTCGTTGTGGGTTCTTAAAAATCGTCTTATATTCCTGAAAGCTTTGACGAAATTGAGCACAGGAATTTAACGCCTTAAAAAACTTAAATATATCGAAGACGTGAAATCCGAAGCTTAAAATTTGTCCCGTCGAGTGTCGAGATATCTCAGTGAGGTTTACTTTTCTTAAATTCCGAGTAGGCGAGAGCTACATCAGACCTAAAAAGAAGCCTTGTAGCGCGAAAAAAATCAAGTCATGCATTTTATAAGTACTGCTAACTCAGTTTCAAATTTATTTACACGAGAAAATGGAAAATCCAGCTTGAGGAAAGAGTTGAACTAAGACTGCATCATACGGATGCCTCGAATTACTCTGGCCTCAGTGGAAGAACAATTGCAAAAGCTGATGCAGTAACTGAACATGTTGATAGATAACCCGCTAACAGAATTTGCTGACCTCTTTCTATGGATACTGACGGATCCGAAGAAGAAAAATCGATAATCTTACGTGCGCGTGAAATTAGAAAGCATCCTTCATGATCAAAACCCTAACCTATGTGGGCCATACCTCAACAAACCATACACTTTGGAACTTCGGAGGCACGATAAAGAGATTGGAGGTCATGCAGGGTATTTGGTAATTTAAGGATGGTTTGGACTTAAGAGTGAATTGGAGAGTTTTGCAGCCGCCCAACCTAGCCTATTCGCTTACGCCGAAGCTGCCGGAAGGCACGAGAGTCTTTAGGTAAATTCTTTGTCCGATCTTGATGAGGGTGAAATGACGTGCAAAAAGTTCGTGCCCACGCGATTAGGTGCAACATATAAAGAAAAGAAGGGAAGTTATCACTTTAAAAAAGTTGATCCTTCAGATTTCCGAAACTCGGGTTAAAACGCTGATTTGTGTCCGGTCAATAAATGAATCCTCTTTTTGTTGATATCTTGAGACACCGATAAAATCGGTGGTTTGTTAAAAAAAGCCGATTATCTTCCTACGAAAAACACTGACTTTATCATTCCGATATTGAATGAACTGTCAAAATAACTCAGTCTTATAAATGGGGAATGTAAATGATCTACGTCCTTACTTTACGTAGAAACTGAGCTTTTTATCGTGGCAACACGAAGGCATTCCAGCTGATTATCTCGGCGTTAAATAGTGATTACCCATCAACCCAAATTATTTCCGTGTTCAGGGCAACGTCTTAAAAAAAATACATGTATCACTTTTGTCTTGAGCCATACGTTTGCGCATGAATTGTATAATTTTAGCGTATAATATAACATTTTTTTTGCTTGAAACTTTGAAAAATAATGCAAATTTTTTTTCTAAACTTTTTGATACGAAAAAATACGAGCGTGTCAAATTTGGCTTGTAACATAATCTCAAAAGTATAGGAAAACGCGTGGAAAAAATTTGCCCGCCCAAGTTTCGAATCTAGAGATAAAAAAAATCATGCGCTGTAAGACATCTTTGGGTTTTTGAACCTAAGTATATATATTTACATTTACAGTGAGTGCAAAAAGTATCCAACTCATAGAAAAAACTTTTTTTTTAATCAAAACTTTTTCAGCGAAATAACATAAACAAACACTATTCAAATGCAAATTTACATGAGAAATACGAATATTATATCAAAACAACAATATCAATAAATACTGACTTGATAATTGCAATTTTGTTAAGTCAAGGCTCAAAAAGTATGCAACACATAGTAAACAAATTACACATGACTCAATACTTCGTTATGTTACCTTTAGCAGCCAAAAATGCGTCTAACCGATTTTAATACTTGTCCACAAGATTTAACACATATGCCAATAGGAATTTTAGCCCACTTTCTTGCATATTTCTTTCAATTGGATAAGATTTCTAGAATCTCTCTCATGTGTCGCGTTTATGAAAAAATGTTAACGCGAAATTTTATGAAAAATGAAAACTTCCAGTCAACTCAGAGGATTTCCCTGGAAGTTGGAAACAGCACCGACGCTCCTATTTAAATTGGACGCGTCCTTATAGCCGTCCTACATAGTTGGAGGTCGCTGCAGTCGTTTTCGCGCCCATATTTCGCCTTAATAATGTGCTATTCATGTATAATTATACTTAAAATTCTTGTGGTTAATGCGGAGAATGAGAGGAAAACATTTTTTTACATTATCTAGCCCATGGTTGAATTAATTCAACCATGAGCTAGCCTGTGTCCTGTAAAATTAGAAAATTAGTGCGTGACTGTGAGCGCCATTTGAAAATGTTAATCCAAAGCTCGATATGGGCCTGTCAGAATTCAAGTGTGAAAAAAAGACTACCTGATTACTTTATTCTCTAATGTAACAATTGCAATGAATATTTAATTGATTTGTTCTTTATAAGCTTCCAATTTATTTTATTCATCTCATATTCACCATGCTCACCTGACAGGTTTTCCCTCAGTGCAGTTTGGAGTCTGCTTGATCGGGTCATTCAAATGGTCATGTGCCAATGAAGTAAATGATGTTTAGTAGCTTACAATTCAACATGTTTTGTTAGATAGATCCAGTCTGAATAGCCAGAACGATGGAATTCATTCAAAGTAATTCACTCGGTGGATGTGCTGATGTCAGAAATTAACTGGGGCATAATTTATTATTCTTTTGATTTGCTCGCTATTTTTTACCATGTATGACAACCTATTGTTTCTTTACGCAGGTATTGAAAAAGAAACCAAATCTAATTAGTTTATTAGTGCATTCTCTGAGCCGTCATCACAATGTGAGCGATCGATGTTTTGACCAGGGTGTAATTTCATGTCAAAATGTGACAACACAACCGGAGGCCAGTTTCGCTTTAAGTCAATCTGAGGCCAGGATAGCACCAGAGGTTACTAGCATTCGTAGCCCATTTTAAGAAATTGAATTTGCCTTTAGGCCAATGATTCGAATTACCCTAAGCCGCCAGTTACCACCTATTGTGCCTTAGTTTTGTCTTTTTCTGCTGATGCTATCATTAAGAATACTGCAGAACTCGTTGAACAATGTTCAAGATTCATCTTAAATGTCTTGATATTAAGGCTCTGAAACATGACTTTTGGACTCGAGAGTTATTAAACTGGGCTCTTGAATTTTCACTTCTCGGATAAAATATGGTTAAAAAGTGTTTTCAATTTTGTACAATTAAATTCTAAGGAATTAGTGGCAAACCATGTCCCTTGAACTTTCTTGGGATAATAATTTTATATCTTATTTCCATTTGTATTTGATGTTTGAACCATTTCCACTTTAATTTTGAATGTGCAAGATTTTACCTTGACGAGAGGATAGTAAAACATTAATATTGAAGTATCGTCTTTTAGACCCTTTGATGTCTTCAGACCCAGGGCTAGGCGGATATTGCGATACGGCAGTTGAAGTATCGGGATATACCGCGACGATGGATGAGATTTCTTGGATCTCTCTCTTGTACCTTCTATTCCCGTCACAGATTTACAATCGGATTGAGGTCAGGTGTTTAGCTTGGCCATTCCAATAACTTAGTGTCCCTCTCCAGAAACCAAGCGAGATTTGCCCTAGCTGTGTGCTTTTAATAGGGTCATTGTCTTGTTAGAATATCCAACCTTGTGGATGGTTCAATTTTTTAGTTGACTTTAAGAGACATCTCTAAAGAATGCCCCTATACATTTTGGAGTTCATCTTTCCTTCTATGATTTTCAATTCCCCAGGCCCTTCAGAAGAGTAACATCCCCAAAGCATTATGCTGACATCTCCAAACTTCCCTGTTGAGATGGTATTCTTTGGGTTAACCGCAGAGTTCTTCTGTCTCCAAAAATGACGGACACAGTTCCGACCAAATTACTCAATTTTAGTCTCGTCTGACCATAATATTTTATACCAAAATCTACATGGTTTACTCACGTGTTCTTTTGCAAAGTTTCTGCGGTCCTTTACGTGAATTTCCTACAAGAGAGGGGGTTTTCTTGGTGACCTAGAGTGAAATCCTCTGTTGGGATCGACCCTGCGTTTTACCCGAAGAATACCGTCCCAACAGTGAAGTTTAGATGTAGCAGTATAATTGCTATAGAAACACAATACTGGTACGTATGAATCTCGTCGTGTCACATTCTTCCCCGTGGACGGTATTAATCAAAATTTTGTCTCGTACAACTTGAGGCAAATGCTTACTATGGAGATTGAATTGGTTCATTCCTGAGCTCACAGCACACCTCGAGAATTTCTGGGCAACTTTAGAGCGGCGCTACGAAGGCTTTCCATCGACCAGCCTTATGACGCTCGTGACTTTCAACAGTGTTCACTTCTGAGCTACCAAGAAATTAACACCCAAGTTGTTATTGCATCTCAATATTTAAACATTTAAACGCGCAACGCTACCTCGAGTAACGTGATTAACCGTATAAATAATGCTTCTCTGACATGAGAGCCACGTTGGTCTTATTTTCGGTCGTATGCCAGCCTTCGATGCAGGGTAATCAATGATTCAACGTCATCATGGGTATTTTTTGTTGAACTTCTAATAAATGCAACATATAGATTCAGGTCATTAGTTTGCAAGATCAAATTAATTACATTAAATTCATTTAATTGAGCACAGCCGTCAGCTGTGCCAATTTGATCTCCACAGCGGGAGAAGAATTGTATCCTGTGAAATTTTCCTACATTTCATGACATTAATGTTGATAATTTAAGAGAACATTTTAAATTGGACGACAGACGCGTTAAAATGCGGTTTCCTACAAATTATTTCATCAACAGCTGCACAATTGAAGCGGGAATATTCTAGTGAAATTGATCCTCCTATACAGCCACCAAAATTTTCAGACCGCCATCTTGTCCGAATGACTTGATATTGTTTGAACTGTAGAAACAAATTAAATTCTCTCTTCAATTCGTTCCAGTCAATCGTCATTAAGAATTGAAAAGTAGAGGACGCGGCCGCTCTAGCATTACATACCGGCGTGCATATAGAGGCAGCACGCCGAGCGGAGCGGATCACAGCACTTCGTGCGCAGTGAATATGTGATTTGGAACATTGGCCTGAAATTTATACTTGACGGGCAGTTTACTTTATACTTGATGGACAGTTTACTTTATACTTGATCGGCAGTTTACTTCATAGTCGATGGGCAATATACTTTATGCCTCACGTACGGTGGTCTTGTGTCCAGGATTTAAAGAAATCATTTACGAACTTCAGAATACGGTTTCTTAATTTTGGTGTTCGAAGCGTGGTACCATGGTAGCGTAGATACCGTTTATGCATTTCGTTTGTTTATCAGACTACACCTATTTGAAACTCTGTCTTCATTTTTTTAGGAAAGGTTACAATGCGGTTTAAATGTAAAGATTTTCTCGGTTTAGCTACCACAAACACACTTATTATATAGGCATACTCATACATTAAAAAAAACATCGCCAAAATTTGTAAGTTAACATTTTTAAAGACAATAATTCAATGTCAATGTCCCATTTTCGATTTAAAATTGACATGGTAATCTGCTGGTCCATGGAATATTTCCAACTATGTGTAGGTGTAAGTCAGATTTGATATTTTCTTGACACCTTAGAAACAATCAACACACTTCACCTGCTCCTCTTCTGGGTAATTAACGTCACAATCCATACAAAAGCAGCGCTTTTGTACCGCTATGCGTTATATTTTTGGCCGTTAAACACAAGAATTCGTTTTTGTTGTTGAGCAACTTATAGGCAATACGTGTATGTGTGCGGGTGTCTCTGGTCCATCATACCTCATTACTTTTGACAAGGAGCAGATGTCACGATAATTATTTTGTAGGTCATGAAGTAAAAAGGAAGCTGTGCTACTGTGCATTTTCTTTCGGATGTCGCTTACGCGGCTGGGCACTTGGTTTTTATTGCGTTTCTGTGAGGAGGTTCTTAGTAAGTTTGCGAACACACCGTCGAAGTTCTTATTTCGTCGAAGTCTTATTATTATTGATATGTTCAGTCATTAAGTTCATCGAATTACCGTAAATATAAATTATCAATTAACTTTTCGGAATCCTCTTAGGTTGTTATACGCGACACCGACGATCAGTCGATCACGAAGATTCAAGATCTTTCAAGACGGTTTTCTCACCACTGATGCCCATCTGTGGAACTCGTTTATTATTGTATCGCTAATGATATATTTCCAGCTAAATCAGTCGAAATTAGCATTAAGTCTTATAGCGAGGTGTAATGCTTTGGCCAAAATTAAATTACTTGAAACTACAGCTATTTTTCCGGTTCATTTGAATACAACCCTGAGAGAGACAAAAATAAAAAATAGAATAAAAATAATGAAATGATGTTTAAAAACTGTTTATCGTTCACATTTATGGCCTCTAACATAGATTTCAACGACAACAACGATGATAGAAATATCATCTATTGGAACTCACGCACGGTGATGGGTACTGAAGACGTGTTGATTCAATATCACGAAGACAAGAGCCTCGCCAGCAAAATTGGATTTCAAATTGGTAATTAAAATTGAATTATTATCTTCGTTTGAATTTCAAAAAAATTTTAAGATCCGTTCAGATATTCCTATTATAGACGAAGATATTTAGCGAAAATGGGAAATAGAAACATTATGATTACGCTGTTGGAGGTCGCCATGCTTGCAGTGGTGTAGGAAACTCTGGGCAGTTCTACTAAATACACATCAATCCCTGAACCGGTGGAGAACTTCTTGAACTTGGCGTAGCATTGAAGAACTACTCTGGCCAGAGTGCCATCCGTTGTGCGGGCCGAGCTGTAGAGATTAGCATTTCCTACCCAACTCTGTTTGTGCACAGCAGCGGCGGACACTCTGCTTTTGAGCTCGACGTACCCGACCTTGTTCGACCGAATTTATTCCGGTTCCAGTGAATACATCCGCTACGCTCAGGAAATTTGCCCTGCGTTCAAGGGTGAAAGAAATACTAATTAATTACGTCCTTTTTACAATGAAATTCATCATTAGCAGTTGGCTTACTTTTCCAGTCCCTCCTATTGGATTCTAGTTGTCTGCTTTCCTGCTCGCAGCTTGTTCGTTATGCTTAATATACAGGATAGAAAGGATTTTTCATAACGATGCCGTGGCAATACCATGAAACCCATGATTTAGATCTCAATATATATTATGAAATCTGCGAAAAAAGAACTATAGATAAGAGGACTGTTGTAAGTAAATAGAGAAGAACGAGGCTGTTGTGCGTAAATAGAGAGGAGGCTGTTGCAAGTGAATAGAGAGGAGGCTGTTGTGAGAAAATAGAGGAGGCTGTTGTGAGGAATTAGAAGTGGCTGTTGTGAGGAAGTGGAGAAGAGGCTGTTGTGAGGAAATAGATAGTAGGCTGTTGTAAGTAAATAGAGAGGGGGCTGTTATGAGGAAATAGAGAGGAGGCTGTTGTAAGTAAATAGAGAGGAGGCTGTTGTGAGGAAGTAGAGAGGAGGCTGTTGTAAGTAAATAGAGAGGAGGCTGTTGTGAGGAAATAGAGAGGAGGCTGTTGTGAGGAAATGGAGAGGAGGCTGTTGTGAGGAAATAGAGAGGAGGCTGTTGTGAGGAAATAGAGAGGAGGCTGTCGCGAGGAAATGGAGAGGAGGCTGTTGTGAATCAATGGAGAAGTTGCTGTTCAATCACAGCCCTTTCACTAATTTTTATCGCGGTTCACACTACGAACGTATGCAAGAAATCATTCCGTTGTCGAACAAATGTCTTTTGGCCAAGTGGTTAAAGTTTGGCCCAGTGGTTAAAGTTTGGCCCAGTGGTTAAAGTTCAAAGTACCAAGATTGGCGCAGAGAGGCGCGGGTTTGATCCCAGCTCTGTGTGCCAGTTTCTGGTTAGAATCGGCAAGGAGGCCGGGCGGTTAAGCACAGCAGAATTTGATGCAGTGAGTTGCGAGTTCGAGACCGCAAAATGCTGTGAATGTTGTGCGATGTTCAGAATCGGCGACAGGCCTACGGCCTAATAAACGTTGAAACCGCAATGATGATTATTATTATTATTATTATTATTATCATTATTATTATTATATTAATAAATGTCGCAAGCTCTGGATAAAATTATATCGAAATAACATCATATGAACTACTGACATATTTGCTGTCACAATCGTTTTTGCTAGCAGCGTCAAACAATAGGAGAAGACTATTAAATTGCAAAATGTTAATGGATAATTGCAACTATAGCAACGCCGTTTAAAAATATTTCCTATCCATTTATCAAACTATTGCACACTCGTGAATATGAAGTATTTGACTGAAACGCACACTCAGAAAATTCTTTGTAATATTTCCTCCGTTTTAAATGTGATCGGTGTTTAAGCTTCTACTGTCTCCTTTACTCTTTTCAGATACAATAAAAATGGGAAAGCTTTCGTTGACAATGGAAATTGTGAGCATAATGACCATTAAACTGCTAGTATTCACCTTGCTTGCCGTGGTGAAGGAAATTCTGGGGAGTTCGGTGATGCACACCTCGGTCCCTGTGCCTGTGGAAGAACTTCTCGCAATTGGCGTGGCATCGAAGAACTACTCTGGCCTAAGTGCCATCCGCTGTGCCAGCCGGGCTGTTACACAGAGTGGCATCCCCTACCCAACTCTGTGCGTGCACAGCACCAGCGGGCAGTGCCTGCTGCTGAACTCGACGTACCCACCCTTGTTCAATCGAACTTATTCGGGTTCTATGGACTACAAATGCCACGTTCGGGATACTTTTCCTAGTGTTAGAGGTGAGTGAGTTACGTAAACATCGGTGTTTACAAGAATTACTTCCTTTCTATTTGCTCATACAGGTGAGTTTACTTTATTGCTTTGCTATGTCCAACGGAAATACTGGATCTCAATGGTACTACACTAAAACAAATTAAAAAACATTTTGAACCATCTGATCAGCTATTGCTGAAACTTTAATGCACAAAAAGTAGTAAGATATATTTAGTAGCAGGCGCAGCGCTCCGCCTGTTAAGTTTGACGGTCCTGAAAGCGTCTGATTTAGAGACGTCCCAAGCTCGATTCGAACGTAAATTAGCGGCTCTATGTCAGAGTTTCATTCCGTTTTTCCGAGTGAAATAAGCGCCTGATTAAGATCAGGTAAATTCCCCAATGGTCGCGAAGTCGACCAAGGGGCGCAAGTATTAGACATCTCATGCCTTCCAAGGCGGGAACGAAAACGGACCGAAAAAAACACCCCCCCTGCCCCATCCTTCACTAAGGAGAGGCAGGGAGGGTGCTTTTCATTACACTCGTTGCCTTCACAAGTTCCTGTTCTAACGAGGATAGATGAGAAAACAATGAAGCAAAAGGCGAAAAAAACGCGAATTTTAACTTTAATATTATTAGTTGATAAAACTTTCAAGCGCAACTTTCCACGTTTCCCACAACCAAACATTTCCTATCATACATCAGTACACAACATTCTCTCATCTTCACCACCGCTCAATATTATCCCACATTATTTGGTACAAAACATTCTACACTATTCACTCCTGTACCAAACATTCTGCCATATTCCGGGTGCCTAACATACTCCAAGTGCAGCAGTGCAAAACATTCTCCTACATTCACCAGTACGAAGCATTCTCTGACACCCATCTGCAATAAATAGCGTGTTACCAGGTACCATCTAATTCACCAAGGCTGAAAAAATTTTGCCGTTCACCAAGAACAAACATTGGTGAATGCCCACATAATACATGAGTACCAAACATTCCATCACATATACATACATCAGTAACTAATATTTTTCGCAATAATCAGTCCTGGATGGTGCCCCACAACATTCGCAAGCAACAGCCTAGTGTTTCAATAAGGCTCAATTTTTAATGCGTAGAATTGATTTAAAATTAGTAAGCATTTCAACAAGTGTCTGCTTAAGTATTGTAGCTCATTACTTTATTTCCAGGCATAGAATACTAACAATGTAAGTGTTCGTGGAAATGCATTTAAAAGCTATAGGCCCAACTGAATTCCTATTTCCTCTTACAGGCATTGCGTTACATCAAAAATAATTTGCTAATGACTAATTTCACGATACGTGTGTTGTGTAGCTCCGTCCAGTGGCTCCGTCCAGTAGATCCGTCCAGTATTTTCGTCCGGTATCTCCGTCCAGTAGATCCGTCCAGTAGCTCCGTCCAGTAGCTCCGTCCAGTAGCTCCGTCCAGTAGCTCCGTCCAGTAGCTCCGTCCAGTAGCTCTGTCCAGTAGCTCCGTCCAATAGCTCTGTCCAGTAGCTCCGTCCAGTAGCTCCGTCCAGTAGTTCCGTCCAGTAGCTCCGTCCAGTAGCTCCGTCCAGTAGATCCGTCCAGTATCTCTGTCCAGTACACTACTCTGCACGAGTCCATAAATTCTTTAAAGCGGCCGCAATAGGGAAAATAGACGCTCTATTACCGTTGAAATTTGTTATGATGTTTGTGGTCATTCTAACATTGCCAAGCTCGATGGCAACTTCAATAATAAATCTTACAGGATTTAGTCCATCAAAAATAACTAAAATAACAGTACTCCGATTTTACTCCGGTAACAAACCTGACGATACAGCAAAATAAAGCACATATTAACGGAAAACAATCATGTAGTTACGCATAGGATCATTTTTCGAACATATTTTACTTGCAAGCGGCCTGCGCCGCGATGTGAAGACTTCATGGTGTCAATTCAAAACTTGACAATGGTGAACTTTCGGTTCCACAAATTCGTCCAGCCATCTTGGTGAATAAGAAATTAGAACCTAGAGCATATGAATACCAGCAACTGAAATCACTCGCTCATGCCAACAAATACTTTATGAGGATTTGTATCGCCTCCAAAATCTTGAAAATCAAAATATTAACTGTGTGTTCCTGAATGCCGCCTTGCTGCTGACGGATTTTTCAATGAACATCATTCTACGAAGTGGATAGTAAAGCTAATAAACTTGTGTTTCTAAAAATGTTTAGAATTAAATGTGGAGCCTAGTTAAACTGAATTATTTTAACGTCGCATTCACACAATTCACGGTAGGATTTCACGCTTGAAATGAGGAGTATGTTTTATTCTGCATCTGAACGAGTCAAATGGTGCAAAACAACTGCTGCCAATTATGAACTCCTGCGTCTCCGCTGTATGCACTGCCTCAATCCGGTTGGTGGTTAACCCTAACCATTGAACAAGGAGTATAATGAGGGTTGTTTAGCATCCATGTCTCTGAAGCGTGGGCGATGAAGAAAAATATACAGGTTACAGTATATGTAGCGCGAGTGTGTCGCCGAATAAACAATGTACACGTGTTGCTAGAGAGCGACGCACGCGTGTTAACATAAAAAACTGAGTTATTGCCAAGCATATAGAGTAGAAATAATTTTGGTTTAACGTTATTTAAATGAAGCCAATTCATAAGAACAGACTAGACAAAGCTATGCATGAGCATATATTCAGTCTTGAAAGGCCTAGCACTTACGAGCCTTGCAATAAGTCCAGCAGCTATCTCAAACAATCGTCAGTTATTGAAAGATCGGGTTCATTAGGCCGGATCCCTTGTGGAATCAAGTCTCGAAAAGTACAAGAATTGGCAACAGGCCATGGACCTACTTCTTTAGTGCCTACACTTCTATTCTAATCTATAATCAACGTTGTTTCAGCGTCATTTGCCTGGAGGGTTTATTTTGTGGGCGAAGGATCGTTAAAACCCCTGTGTGGGATCGTTCGATCATGATCGAAGGATCATGATCGTTATAGATCATAGTTAGGCGAATAGATTTACCAGTTGTCCGTAGGCTATTTGTATCGCAATATTTACATAGACTCCCAACGTACAAAAACGTGAGAATAATGTCTCAAATGCGGGTACTGAATTTTAGACAAGTCTCTCGATCGACATTCGAATTGAAATTTTCATTTCATTTTCTTAAATCTTTACATTAAGTTTTCCATGTTTATTTTGTAGTATGGAATTGGACCAAATTTCCAATTTTTAAACACTAAATTTCCTTCTTTTGAATATGTATGTATTTTTGTATCCTAAAGAAAGAGGTCCTAAGAGACCTCTTTCCGATCCGCATAAATCTATCCACCATCTGTGATCAGTCCTCAACCACCCAGTGGCCGATATTAATCACTTTGTCAACCCCTATTATAGAACTCGTCTCTGATAGTGTTTTAATTCATTTAACGATCTCGCGCGATTATTTCTGGGAACAGGAAATAATTTTGCACTTGACGTATATGATGCCACCTCGTTTACTTGTCATGTCATCATGCGAGGGGCATATCACCAATGACAATGACGTCCTAACATCTATGATGATGACGTATTGACGTCTATAATGCAACGTCGCTTACTTGTCATACCTTAACGATAAGGGTGGGAGTTACATTTGGCATCTATTAGGAATGAGAAGCAATCGGTCTAGAATCCTGAAATAATTTAAGATTTTCGAAGCGTACAACGATCTTGACTAATCTTATTTTAAAAATGATTCAAATTACCAAAGACATGAGAAAGAATGAATTAACATTCTGAATTGACGTGTAAGTAACCGATGAATAATAACGTCTTTTAGGTTCAGCGCTCGAGCTGGGAAGAAAATCTAATGAATTCAATTCAACAGCAAAGCAGTTTACAAAAATTACTTTACAGCTTTGATAGGAACTGCAAATACCGTAGACGGCTACATGAACAGCAAATATTAAGGCACTGGTTATAATTAAATGAAAGTTCGCATGATTCCGTAGTTTAAGGTGCATATGATAGAAAATCTGTTAATAGTTGACTAAATTGTCAATTCACGCGGGTTGGATAAGGTGTTGCAGAATAACACTAACTGATTATTATTTAATTAGTACTATTAGTTTATTTTTACCCGTATTTTGCTAATTATGATTGCTAAAACAATCCTTACACTCAGTCCTACTCTGCCCGGACCCCTTCGACTGGGTTGAGGACGTCGGTTGTGTGTTTGTGGTTGAGACCGTAGAGACGTACGACGTCGCCCAGGCCTCGTGCCCTGGAGGATCCCGGCTCGTCTCTCTCCACAGTGACAACTTCTTCAAGCTTGCTGACTACGTAAACCAGAAGTCTTTCCGGTTTGGTAAATGATACATTTGTTAATGGAAAAATTATGAATAATGAGGATGGAGGAATGCAGCTTCACCCTAAATGAAATGAAACTTTTGTAATAATTTTTCGTGTGCTCTATTTCAATAGTGTTCCTGAGTGTAGTGTCAATAGTGTTCAGAAACATTCATCTGAATGTGACTTCAATTGTAAATCTATACTTAAGCGTTATAAAATCCCATCTCTTTCATGACAGTGGGAGCCACATTTGGTAACTACTACGTGGGGCTTCACCGCAACAACCTCGTCTGGACTTGGCGTACTGGCCAAGTCATGTCCGGCTTGCCTGGTTCAGGACTTTGGGGACCGCTGGAACCCAACGAAAACTCAGACTGTGCATTTCTCATGTTCAGTAACGGTGCCTCCTTCCTTGGGGATGTTTCATGCACATTTGCTTCATGGTATGTGTGTGCACTGCAGTGATGTCCTGATGATGTGGGCCCTGCAGTGATGTCCTGATGATGTAGGCATTGCAGTGATGTCCGGCTGAAGTGAGCCCTGCAGTGATGTCCTGATGATGTGGGCCCTGCAGTGATGTCCTGATGATGTGGGCACTGCAGTGATGCCCGGCTGATGTGGGCACTGCAGTGATGCCCGGCTGATGTGGGCCCTGCAGTGATGTCCTGATAATGTAGGCATTGCAGCATGATATCCGGATGATGTGTGCACAGCAGGCTCAGTTGTCATTAACTAGTAGTTTTAATCTCCGGGTTTTTGATAACAACAGATTGTGAAGATGGCCAATACAGCGACGCGGTTCTGGAATAAAATGGCTACTTACTTAAATGCATTATACCATTTTCCCATTATGTGGTCCAAAAGACGTAACTGTGCCCAGACATGCACCCAAAAAACGAAGAACTGGTGAATTGTTAATATTTTAGTCCACTCATCACTCATATAAAGTGGTTATGCATCCGCCGCCGCTTGACGTTGGTCAGCTTATTTTTTCTCTCGGTGTAAATTTTTCAAGCCTTGCTGTTTTTATCCTATTATTACGATTTCGTGCATTTTAAGCAATTTGATTTGAAAGTCGACCATTTCAGTGGTTGACGCTTTTCCTGGAATGACTTTACTTCGATTTACGGGTCACTTCTGTCATGCACGCAGGCTCGGATGGCTGCGTCCAGAAGTTATTGGAGAGTGATGCTTTCTTTATTAAAGCGTGCATGTTTCCGCTGTTGTGTTAGAGTGAATAGCTATATATATATCCCAGGCGATGACGGCAGCGAACGGCAAAAATCCGGCCGAGACAGTTTCAATCACCGCCAGCGGTGGCGATTTCGGTATGAGCCAACAGCACAAAAATTTTGCACGAATAATAAATAAAACAATTTAATAGTTTGCCGTGAATTAACGTTGACATCAATTCCGACTAAAGTTTTTGCCGTAAGTCGTAATGGGGGGCTGACGGTATATGCAGCAACGTCTAAATAAATCTATCTAAATGTTGATTTTATTGGTAATGTATTAAAATTTCTAATTTCATAATCAATTTTGAGAGTAAATCAGTTTGATTTATTAATAGGTGCGCATTTAGGAGATCTATAAAAAGATCATTGATTTCTAGGCTGATTGCCTCGTAAGATGAAATCTTAGAATGACTCCAAGAGCTGTTTTCATAATTCAATTTTAAACATAGTTTTCGATCGTTTGAGCAGGTTTTTTATGGTAAACATTTCATCATCTTCAGAACATTTACAGCACCATATTTAATTCTAATCATAATATTACCTTGTAAACCTGAAATTCTGTATTTTTCTTCATAATATATGTGTTAAAATATTGCATGTGAATCTGTATGGTTTTACCCTACAGGCGTGAAGTGGTGCCGTTATCAAGAAAGTTATTGTGTAATGCAATGTCAATAAATGACGAAAAGAAAAAAGGTTAATGAGATTTTGCCATGCATTCAACTTTACACAAAATAGCCTACGAACGAACCATTACTCTGCATGAATGTTAGTGGTTTTCATATATACAGCCTATCGAACAATAATTGTTAGTTAGACCAGCTACTGGCCGCCACTCGTTATTAGCCTCTTGCAAACACACAAAAATTACAGGCGGCCGCTTCGGAGAGTGAGGACGAGCTTTCCCTGGCCTTTCAAATGTGCTCTTATTTACGAGAAAGACATAAGCGATAACATTTCACACAGTAAAGTATTTGAAATTCTGAAAATGTCTGAAATACGTATATTCGGTAAAGTATAAAATCCCTAGCCTGTTACGGGATATCTCGGTTTGTTTTTCACTAATCGGAACAAAGCGTAATGCTTCAAATAAAAAGAAAAAACTTATCAAACGCAGGAGTTTAAAGAGAAGGCAAACGCTGAAGACAAACTCCCACACTTTCACGTAAATGATGGAAAAATGTCCAGTATGTCATATTATACAGCGTGTCATGACCTCTAAATTGATAATATCTCCGTTCTAATTACTAGGCTTAATTGTATTATTTTACAAGGTATGCTTTTTTATAGAAATATATCTCGCATGACAAAAAACGAGAAAAATACAAAATTGAATAATGTTAATTGCAAGTGAATAAATAATCAACTAAAAATTCGAGAGATTTTTTTGTCGGTCACTCAGAATAAATAATTAAGAAGCGGACTCATTCGTTTACAAAGCTGTTATTATTATGTTGGAGACTTCGCAGTGGCTCAGTACAGGTTATTGCTGCACAAGCTGCCGTTATTTAAATTGGGCCAAAATGCCACTCGAATCTCCAATACCAGAGTGTGGAGTGAACAGCTCGTCTGGGGCTACGTTTATTATTAAGTGTGATCATAATTTCAGAATGAGAGTGGTTATGCGTACACGAGTGTCGGCATGGGTGCTGAAGGGTCATGAATTAGTTAAATAGTTCTCGCTGAATATGAAGCTTAATCATGACATTGTCCACAGGACATTAGTTTCAAATTTGTGAAGTATAGCATTTCTGAGTATCAACTGTACTTCTATTTCCCTATGAAACAATGATTATCCAATCTTATGTCGGATTTATTTGAAAAGCTAAAATTAATCGTGAACTACTATTGATTAGAGAAAAATGTGATGGATGAAAATTACTGAACAATTATAGCTTTTAACTCCGTGTTCCTCCTACAATTGACGAGCGAGGTCGCAGTTGATCTCACTAGCTTATGATGAAAATATCATAGCTAACTTCAGAATCCGCCTCAAATATCCCATGCAGCCATAATACGTGTATATCAATACTGACTGAATTGTGTCGTACACAACAAAACTGTACTTCAGCTGCAGCAAAAATAAGACTGGCTATGATGAGAATTCTTTCGAAATTCAAATTCCGGTTGAATCACGGATGTGAAGTTTTATCAGGTAGACTGAAACGCATGCTAGTCTTAAACAGAATTGGATCATTTATGGTAATCCAAAACATTGGCCAACAGTGATATATATATATTATATTATTTGCTCCTATATAGCTTTCTTACGATGTGAGGTATCACATGACATTATACTTCTCAGTATCTCTTATAATGTTTATCTATCTTTATTACCATATTACAGAGCGCTTCAGTAAACAAATTTCATGCGTGTACCAGACAATACCAGTTAAGGGGAGAGTCTGGAAAAAAACGGAGGAACTGCTATGTGTTTTTTGTATTTTCAACTCATTCTTTAGGGAGAATTTTTTTGTATTTTCAACTCATTCTTTAGGGAGAATTATTACAAAGCGGCTGCAACAAACTGCGATGAGGTAGCTTTCATGGTTCGTTCGTAAAGCCGTTCTAAACTTTTATAAAATAAACATTTATAACTATTGATTATAAATATTTCTTTAATTAAATCTGTATTTATAGATCATTATTCGCGTTAATTGCTAAGTGTTAGCACACGTTTGAAGTCTGCAAACAAGACGCGTTTAATAAAGCAACAACTATCGATGTGAATGCAATATTTTTGCGTAAGGCTGTTTTGAACTTTCATAAAATGACCATTTTATAACCATTTTTGTTTTAAAAACGGTATTTATGGATCATTATTGGCGTTAATTGCAAAGAGTTTGAACTCGTTTGAAAGCTACAAACAATTAAGACGCGTTTAAAAAAGCTAATACCAACGATGTACAATGTACATGCAAGACTTTTAGCTTAAGGCCGTTTTGAACTTTTATGAAATTATCATTTATAGAAATATTTAAAGTAGAAAAATCACATTTATAGCTTATTATTCGCATTAAACTGGACAAGAATAAGTTTAAAGACGCGCCATGGTACCCCCTATTCGATTAATTGGAACTGGGAAAGCTACATATAGGACTGCAGTATCAAGTAATTTTTTTAACATTTTCTCCTGTTTTCAATAGATTTTACCTATTAGGCTCCTCTGGACAATTAAAATTTCCAAAATACGCCGTCGTAAAAATCTATCTCCTCCGACGATTTTCAAGCTACAGCATCGAGAGATATAGATATACCATACGATTTGTAAAAAAATACCTGGCGAGGATATAAACAGAGAAGTTTAAAGACTTTTTTTCGTCAGTTTTTTTCCCTATAGTTTGGATTATATATTGAAAAAACGGGGGAGGGCGGAAAATTGTAAAAATAATCGAAAAAATCCCCCCCCCCACACCTAGAAAATAAGAATTTTGAAAAAGTGAGCGGTCAATCGCTAGATATGGTCATTTCTTGTAAAATGATGTCTCTTGTTGTAGCACGTTAAGTAAACAAGCAGATTTTTACAGAGCCTCTATTTTTCCGTTTTCTTTGAATTTCACGTTTTCTCTCATTCTTTTCAAGAAATTTACACGAACAACAAAGTGTCAGATTTCTGTTTTACATATGTGTACCAAGTTTCAAAATGATCCGTCCGTAAGTAAAAAAGCTTTTTTTTATCTAGACGCTTCCCATAAATGTACTGTTAGCCTCTTCACTTTGTTCAAATCCCAGATGGCATACTGTATGTTGATTTAAATTTCACGACGTTCGATTCGAAAATAATGGTGGAGTTGAAGATTAAATAAGTCAATTCCTGACCATAGTCACGCACTTCCAAAACATGGAGGCGATTTTGGAGGGGCAGCTGGAGGCGTTTCCACGGCCTTCCCAATACCGTTTGTGATTTCCAACTAAAACTTGGCGAGTTCAAAGCCATCATACAGCAGCAGTTAGTATAGTATTGCGTGTCTGCGTTGATTAAGCCGATAGACCCATCCCCAATTCTTAACATCACAGAGCATTTACAGCTTGTGCTAGTCTCGAACACGCACTTCACGGGTTCAATTTTGCTGTTATAAACTGCTCGACCACCTCGTTGATTTAATCAGAACGGTCAAAGGTAGCTGGGATCGATCACCCAACTCCCTGCTCTAGTTTTGGTTGCCTGAAGTGTAACCACCAGCCCACCCTGCCCCCTGAAACCTGGACCATCATCCAATCGTGTAGACAGATTTCTTTCTTCTATCGGAAATTTACGTAGAGATAAATCAGAATAATGCCCACAGCAATTATGTAGTGCCAAGGCTGAATGGATATCTGATCGGACGCCGGTTGTCCAGGTGGCCGTTGCTATATATTGTACAGCAGAGAACGTCGATGACTATATTGCAATAGTCTGCTGTGTAATGCCACGCTTATGCAAATAAAAAACTTACACACTCACAGGTTAAATACTATACGGATTATTTCGAATTAGATGAATTTGGAAGGTAAGCACCGCACTAAGTGGAAGTTTAAATTATCTTGAAAATTTATAGCTCCAATCTTAGCAGCCATCCATGCAATTAGCAGTCATGTTTTATTGATTATATTTCATAAAAGTCACAGAGAATTTCTTGTATCAAATATTTTCTTTGCATTCCCATCCATAAGCCTAAATTTGTTTTTTACTAAATTTTTTATGATCACTTAAGATTCCAAGTCAAGATTAAGTCTTGTTCATTATTATGGTTGTCTGAAAATTTGGGGATAATCTTATGCAATTTGTTTGCGATTGAGCGAGTACATATAAGAACTTTCCTTCGTGGTTCACCTGTAGCAGAGAGCGGTGTGCTTTCAATTACGTGCTTCACTGCAGGCACATAATACACTTCAATTTTCCTTCATGATTCAAATAAAATTTTTTCTTGAATTAGCTTATGCAAATCAATTAAGTAAAAAGAGATTTGTCTCCTACTGAAGATAACCTGCAGTTTAAAGTATTTATTCACTTAGAGATCATCACAGTGTTACGATTTGCTTATAACTAAAAGTCTTAAGTGCATCAAACGATTCATGATTAAGATACTTTACAGAGCAAAAATATGATTTATTGCAATGCTTTAAGCAAAAAATGAGACCTTTCATTATAAAATTTACAAAATTACCCACATATCAAATGAAACAAGTCTAATTAATATACTTTTCGGCGCAACGATGCAGTCGCGCTCTAAACAAACCACCTATCCTACAGAATGAGGAACTTCTCCCGGGCTAGGATTCACGATCACATTTGAATGCAGCCAAAAAGGTTAGTAGTGTGTCCCAGAAAGATTTTTTCAAAGATTAGGGTATCACCTTCAGAAAGTATCCTATGGACGAGTTTTGATGATTTGCCAAAAATCGGCTGATTAGATGACGTTTAGGTGTACCTAAGGAGTACTAAAGTTTGGTATATGAATACCTGACGAAACCGTAGAAAATAATAAATTGAGATCCAATAACTCACTCAATTCTCTCCCAGAGAAGCTGTTATTATCCATTTTGGCTCATTTGTTGTGTGGTAACTACATCTTTGTGTCAACAATGTTTGCTCAACTTTAATGCTATTAGAAATGGCGGTCCAAACGAGGCAAGAAAGCAGCTGTAGAGATGGCCAAGCATAAGCGAATGTAGCATGTTATTCTACTTGTTAGCCTTGCTGTTTTCAGATATTTTGCAACTGCTGTATCTATTGAGACTGATTAATGTCCAATCAAATCAATGTGGCCTCTTATATTATACCATTTTATTATTTTACTTATTGTATGTTTGTCTTGCGAAACATTTTAATCTACGCTTTTAACCAGAGACTGAGCTGTAACTTTCTGTGAGAGAATTAGCGTACTTCTAAAGTAAAATTATGTACCGTATGAATAAATTTGTATACATGAGTTTTGCCAAAAGAGCAGTTTCCAGATAAATTTTGTTTTGAGTCAAATAATATACGTTTAAAAGTTACTTTTTAAAAAAAGAGAAGTGTTGTAAAAAGTGTTTCGATATTTGGTCGAATCTCCCACATTTTTCTGACTGTGACCTGCGAACTGAAATCCACTCGTATCCATGATACAAGAGCGTGGAGTTTACCCGTCGTCAGGGTTCGTCATTTGGACTGCGACGCACTGGCCTGGCTAGGCAAACAATGGAGGGCAAGTTCGATTGGATTTTAAATATTTAAATATAGCGTTAATGTTTTATCGCTGGTGCTGCAGAAATATTGCAGTTTGGGGCTGAACGAAGTAGCCGGGTAATTTAAAAAGTTATCCTCTCATAGAAATTAAAATTCTTTTTTTAATTTTAATAGAAATTAAAAATCATGCGTGAGTGTAAGCGATTATGTGTGAAAGTCTTCGACACAAATTGTTATTTGAATTGATTTACTTTGATTTGTGTGTTCACAAACGATCCTAAAAATACATGTCGACTTGAAAAAATATTTTAACCTTATAATCTCACAATAACAATAGACCTGTGCTAATAAAGTCAAATTATTGTAGTCAACAATGTGATATCGAGAAATTTAAACTATCAAAGCGAAAAGCCAAGTCTCCGTACAAAAATCTTATTAGAACTTAATGAAAATATTTTATCATCCGTTAATTAAATAACATTGTTTGCAATGGGGATGAAAGACATGCGCCATATCGAACAATTCAACGCATGGCGGTGCAGAAAAGCAATAAAGACTAAAGCGTTGGTAGATCTGAGAGTCGAGAATCAATTGACGTCCTAAGTATTTATGATACATGATTGGGCTCTAACATGTAATAATCAAGATACATTAGAGTTTTCTTGGTATTTATGATATATTATTGGGCACTAACATGTAATAATCAAAATACATTACAGTTTTCAAACCGTCTTTTGAAACACTGCTTTATTATATAACATAATGATCATTTGACCACTTTGTTAATTTCTATGAGAGGATAACAACAAAATTAACCGATAATTACGATATCCATATTGCGTTAAGACTAGATTTTGATTAGTGAAGGTTAAACATTACCGTTCGCTTTCACAAACAACTTATCCATACAGGCTATTGACGGTTAACATATTAACGATGAGGGTTAGATGGTTATATTAATATTATGGTGCATTTGCAGGTTTCATGGTGATTATGCAGTATGCACCCTTATAAATGGTTCCAGTGACAGAATATTTCGTTGAACATTATTTCCGATTTAACTACTTTGGATTCTACAGAAAGCTTGCTCGTAGCTCGGATTTTGATACAATGCAGGAGAGCCATATATGCTAGTTCGCAAATCGTATTAGTTCGCAAATCGACTAGCTGACATGTGGGGTGCACTTCTCAGAAGCCTAACATTCTCCTGCTTTCGAAATCCAAAAAGCACAAGACTTATCAATCCAGTTGGACTCCAGATAACAATGACCGTGTGCTTGGATGATTTAAATGATGACTTGGCAGCCTTTATCTGCGTTGTGAACAGTAAAGATCGACAATCTTCTTCGGAATATATCAATAAAAAGGTATAGAATTAACTTATATTTATAACAATTATTGGGTATTTTGTGTACTGAAATGCTTTTGTTCTTTAGTTAGAACCGTCTCGTGATATAAATAAGCAGAGTTTGCAACAAATTTTTAGTCAACTGTCAGTCACTCATCTTCGACTCATCTACATTAACTAGTTGCATAAATTAAAAAAAATCGCACAATCAATGCTTGTTTATTCAAACTACATCAAAATAATTGTTAAAACTCACATCAACCTTTACAATACTCTTTCTAACGCTTCTCTCAAACTCGACTTGTTATTCAACTCCTGCGCGTCGTGCGCCAGACTGCCTCTGGTGATCACCGGTAGCCTTGGTGCTCGGGTGTGGTCAAGCGGTCGAGGTCTTGCCTCAGGGGAACCTCGGAAATTTCCTCAAGAATCGCCAGTTGAAGAATGCGTAACCGGAATTACTGCACAATGAGTCCTTAAAAGAAAAACAAGCAGGAATATTTTCGTGCTTTTCCTATCCAAAATCGAAAAACGAATAGTTCAGTACGTATAGGATAATGTTTCCACTCGGTATCCTGTTCAATCGTGTTTCCAGGACTGAATTAAAGTAATGGTTGAAAAGTTGCTTCCTCGTAGGAGCAGTCTAGAAATTAAATTTATTAATAAATATAAAGTACATATTAATAAAATCTATCCGTTTACTCTCAGTTGCTCAAATTCAATTAAAAAATTATAGTAAAAATTACAAGT
Organism: Hyalella azteca; assembly: GCF_000764305.2. NCBI lineage: Eukaryota > Metazoa > Arthropoda > Malacostraca > Amphipoda > Hyalellidae > Hyalella > Hyalella azteca. The sequence goes on from NW_025931337.1 coordinate 43,425, forward strand.
TGCGTCAAAAACTATCCGCGTTCATTTTTATAACCGAGAGGGTTCAGTTGTACGGATGTTGCATATTAGACAAATAGCTTAATTAGCTGTAGTTTTCAGTAATCGCTGCTATATTTCTGCGTACACTGTACTGTCCACACAAATAGACCCACTGTCTAATTTCCCCACGCACCTATGAAGTGAAACTTCCGCGTATTCCCAGGTTTCCGCATAACTTGAATTAATAGGACACTTATGTTGATAATCGAGGCTGCTAGCTAAAACACACAGTTTACGCATGAGCGCAATATATATAATTATTCGATTTAAGTGAAGTATAATGACCAAATGTAAAACTTTTATGTACATGTTCACTCTACAATAAAGTTGTATTGTGAACGGTTTCTATGTTGCTCATGTTAAAAGAAATAATTTTATTTTATTCAGAATCTTTTTACTGCACTTTTTTAGCATCAATTAATTCAAATCAGAAAAATATTTAGAAAACGAAAATTTGTGGATTCTACAAAACCCCAATCTGCAACACCATCATCAGAGACACATAATCAGTGGTGATGTATTGATTAATTTCCTGGTCAAAATAATTGTTGAGCTCCGTAATTATTAACAGGCTAGCGCCTCGAAATGCTCAGAGCTGTTTCGTTATAGGCAGCAGCAAATTTTTTTCCCGCGGCTGCTGAACCAACATGTACAATTGCGCAGGGTAAAGACCCGCCTCCCAGTGAGAGTGTCCGGGAATGCAGACAACATCCTACGTACACCCACCCTCTCTCGACCGCCGCAAGGGCAGGAGTGAGGTGACATAAGCAGAGACCCGTGTATGTATAGAGGGGAACCCTCACTGCCGTTGTCAGTCTCGATGAACTCGCGGTCGAAAGTAGACGTGCGTTCGCTACTCTGTGCTACTCCAGCACGACGGAAGCTTACATTTGAAACCGCAGGGAAGAACTGTTCCTACAAATTAGCCGTTTGTTTTATTCATAGACAATATTAAAACTAAGTTACTCTCGGTGTGTGCTATGTCTACCAAAATATGTTTGAGAAATATTGCATGCGAAAAAATATATGGTTGTTAGTCATTTTTTTCGCATGAAAATAATCATACAAAATAAAATTTAACAAATTAAAACACGTCCTTGCTACTATATTACGATTCACATTTTATGTTAAACTATTAATTAAAATATAAATGAATGGACGTTTTTTATTTTGCAATCAATAGAAGGCAATACGATTCATATGCTTCCAAGTCCATCTAACATCATTTTATTCATTTAACATGCAAGGAATTTTCATTTCAATTTATTTCACATTAGGGCGGCTCTGCTAACGGCAGCCGAACAGGGGGCAGTTTTTGAACCTTGTTTTTAACGAGGAAGTTTGTAATTGAAATTAACCAAAGAACTTAAATGATAAAGTTGTAATAAGAATTTTAGAGTTTATATTTCTGCCGTAATGTTGTTATTTGGGACAAATTTCCACAGCTTTAAAAATATACTTTCTTATTTTAGGACAAACTGTAACTAAAGATAGTCGCAACATTTTTATCATTACTTCAAAAGAGTTTTAAACCCCTCACTTGTACTTATTGTTATTTGTATCTAATTTTTAACACACGTAGAAAGTTATCTTTTAAATGGAGTTTAATGGCCATGGAAGAGCTTAATTCTTCATGATCCCATTCACATTATTCTAATCATATGAATAATGTCCGCAATTTAGAAAAAAACAGTACTTGTAACTTAATTCAGCAATACCACGAAATGTCATACAAAATACCTACGTAAAAATTAACGGTCATAGACCTAGACTCGTTAAATATGTTCAGTTAGGAACTTCTTAACATTTAGCACTCAATTAATCATTTTTCACGTGTAAACTCAAACATAGCAATAATATTTATACCGTAATTAGATATAAAATGATTCTTTCTATGTTAAATTTATAAATTACATTCTATGACAGCGACATAAAAATTAAATTTATTAAATTCATATTCATCAAAATATCCTCGTCATAATATAAATAACATCTTGTGAGTGAATGTAGTTCCAAATTTTATAAATTATCTACTTCTGAAGAACTGAATCAATTTTTCTTTCAGGTATAAATTTAGTAGTTGTTAGTAACATTTCTAGGGCTCGACGACTTCGAAGAAACCACGCCATCGGTGTCCAAAATGTGGGGACGATCATCAGCCATGTGAGTACAAATTAAAATATTTTTATATATTACTGTGATTGAATAATAATTACAGAAATTGCAATAATGAACGGGCTGATAACTCAACATCATGCCAGTTTTAAGTTTCGCTAATGGCATGATGCAAATAGTTTTTTCTTGTTCTGATACTGCAATTAAAGAAATGTCATTTAGCGCTTTAATTGTAGCCTCCTGTCTTGTTAAAATTTGAATAAATCAATCAATTCACACTCACGGTACTCATTATCATGCTCTGAACAAACTCCATATGGATACTCCCCAACTATTTATCCATAGCTAGGACATGTAGAACCCACAGTAACCATGGATGAAAATATATTCTTAAGAAACTCGTACAAAGTGAATCGAAAATCTTGGCGAAAAAAATTAAGTCCTCAATTTGAATGGAAAGCGCAGTGCTGACAGTGTGAAGCAGGATTTGGTCTGAAGTGACCGTGCTTTCTAGTCTGTAATCTTATTTAATCCGCAGCAGCTGTTGCTGCTACAAGTAAATTCCAGAGTGAGGATTTTTGCCCTTAGAAGCGTAAGTCTATTTAAAACATTATCATCTGAAATACTGAGCGATGCAAAAAAATTAAAATGTAACTCAGGAGTTCATGATAATTTTTATTCTAATTCATTTTTATGATGAATCAATTCCGAAAATCTTTATTATCAAACATCGCTGAAAAAACAAAAAAACTGTAGTCAGAGGTTCACTCTGCAAAATACCTAAACTATCATTTCACAAATTTTTATGACTTTTCTTGTCCAATGCCACTTGATACTTCGACAATGCATTACAAAAAAAATATAATTCAGTACTCACTGCAGTGAGTGACAGAGAGCACATTTTCTCGTCGACGAAAACTTGAGGTCACGGACGGACGGACAGACGGACGGACAGATGGACAGATAGACGGACATGGCGATCACAATAGTGCATTTTTTCCATAAATGAGAAAATGCGCTAAAAACGTGATAACCATATGATGTTATTAGCAGCATCAGTTCCTTATGGGAGCTATCGTGCACTCATAATATTTGTGAGCGAAGCAGATGTGAATATTTTCCGGTAATTTAAGAGCATCGGCTTTGATTAGCGAATTAAATCACAGTTCTTGTTAAATCACGCAAGTTTTAAACAAGATTGGGCCAGGTTTTTGTCGTACATTTGTCACGCCAAGGCCAATATACGTTGATTACTACAGTCTTCTGTAACATGTCTGGTCAGGCTCAACCGAACGACCTTCTTGCTTCATCGCTCGGCCATATTCATATTGAATTAACAAGAAAATTTAAATTGCTACAAACTGCCACTCAAAAAGATGGTTTCAAAAAAAATGAAAAATGAAAGTAGTAGGATGTTGATCTTTATATTTGCTTTGAATTCGAACGTGAGATTTATGACTTACACTTAAACATAAAAAATAAGTAATCGGTTAATTTTTTTCATTTCCACCTTGCCAGATATATTTAATCCTCAGAGCTCGTCATATTAATTTAATCACCCAATCAGAGCTCGTCATATTAATTTAGTCACCCATCTTCGGTAAAAAATAGCAAATTGAGAAATGCAATTCCGTTTTATTTGATGCTCAATCAACTCGTTGAATGTGTACGACAATCCCATTTCGATTTCCTTTGCTCAGAACGGAAGCTCGTGTCTGTTAGGTAACTTTAGATTCGTTCATTTCCTCTGAAAATTACGTGTCACAGAGCAGTGATCACAGTGACCTGCCTAGTCATGCTAGATTTAAAAGTTGCCTCGAGACGGACTCAGGGTGAAAGTCTAACAGGTTCAAGGAGATTTTAGTTCATCTGAAGCAACAATAACGCCGTGATAGAAAGCCTCGGGCCATTTAATTACTATAATGTTTGGAGGCGATACTTTTATGTTCTTTACGAGTGTTTGCTTTGGCTGTGAAGCCCGGCTGTGCATTATTATGCTTTTTCACTGTCCAATAATATTTTATCTATACCTTGAATCTGCATTAGAAATATACCACGAAGCCGAAGTTTAATTTTTTTAAAGTCAATTTCAACTTTCCGTTCACAGCAAAAACCCAAAGCGATTGCAAGCCACATATTATCCCGAGATCGTCCTTAGTCCCAGATTCTTATCTTAGATAAGTTAATTATTTATTCAATATGATATTGACCTCAATCAAATTTGTCTATGTCACTACCAAATTGATGTATTTTATGCGGCTATTTATTTTACTTAATATTTCACTTAAAAATGGCGCAATACTGGTTAATGAAGATAAGTTACTCTTTTGAAATTTACTTGACAAGTGATGACAGAAAATATAAATGAATGTTCTTATTAATCCTTTCTTTAAAAACCGTCTTTTTAATTTTAAAGCGTGCGGGCTTTCATGAGCGCATCATGCACTACTTCCAGCTGAGATCTCTCATTCCCACATGTTAAGCCATATTCCTCTGTTCCTGACCTACCTCAACGTATATGGATGCAGTACAGCAGATCGAGCTGTCATGGAGGCGCACGTTCAGATCTGATGCATTAGAGCCCCACACAACGCGTGTTTCTTCCACACAAAGAAAGCAACGCTTAAGTTGCGCAACTTTCACTCTCGGTTTCGTAAGCGCTACAGAGGATGCAAACCCAAAATGTCTGTTGTACCCGCCGAGTCCCACGGTGTTGCGTTGTATGCAATAGATCGTGTATTCCTGTGAATACTTAATTTGTATTATGTGCCACAATAAATTTTCAGTTTATTCTAGCACTAATATCTGGGTTCCAAATTTTTAAACTGCCTAACGGGAGTCTGAAGCGGGAGCATCATTTACTGATGCTCTCTTCTGTTTCAAATGAAGCTTTTCGAGTTTGATTCTCATTCTTAATTTACTTCCCAGTTTGAGCTGTATAGGAAATAAATTATAAATTACACTGACTACACAAAATTTATTCTATTCAAATGGTACATCTTTCTCCGTGTTCTTGTACATCTCTTTCCGTGTTCTTGTACATCTCTTTCCGTGTTTTTTTTTTAATCTCGTATTCTTCCTTGGGTGCTACTTTCACTGATCCTTTCATAATCCTGTTTAGGTCTTTACGACTAAACCAAGTAATGGACTTAAAGAACTGAAGGCCGATACTGACAATATGTTATGGTCCGCAAATGCCTTTTAACCAATGACGCGAGTTACTGATGCTGCAAGCCTGACCTCAATGACCTGCACCATGCAATGGAGCTACAGCGCGGTTACTGTAATGCTGTCCTAAAAACGTATGAAAAAATTGTCACAGTTTTTATAGATCACTTTATGTCATTAACAATGCAGAATATACCCTTTATATCGCATGTTGCATCATTTAAAAGGCACACTGTGTCCTTTGAAGTGCTAATTGTGCCCTTTATAGTTTTTTTTTTTTTTTGCTCATGAGCAGCATAATTCGATGTTGTTGCAATTTTAACATCGTTTACGATAAACAATAAATGGGAAAATGGTAAGCTACTAAATAATCCATTTTTAATGAATCTTTGATGTAAATATTCTTTTATATGTTTTATTATTCATGTTTTATCGATGTACCTCAAAATTATTTGTTTATATCTTTAATGCACGCCACAAAGAAGTGTTGAAAGCCTCCCTTAGCCTCAAAAACTTCAAAAACTTGGCAAAGAACATTATAAATCGAGCAAATAATTTTCAAATAAATTGGCCCAGGTGCATACTTACAAAAAAATTAGCTTACCATGAACGTTATTTTATTTTCATTTTTTCGGCTTATCCACGCAAACTGTTAATAAAAAGCAGAACCAATTTAAATGTGTCACATGACTTCAAAAGACAACATATTTTATTAGTGGTAATACCTGAGACATATACTAATGTAATTATTTCAACTTCGTAAGTTTCATTAACTAGGATAATTTTGGCAAGTTGAATAGAAGTGTTGGATATTTAAGCGAGTTATCCTTCAGTTTAGACTACTTGCTAATTCCAGCTTCAGTCGAGACTACGTTCTTTTAGGTCCTGTTTTTTATCTTTACTGATTCTTAAAATTTATAAACCTGTTAAGTGGCAAATTCTTAAGAGTAATTACATTCCAAACTACTCATTTTGCGTTTCCGTAATTCTTTAACTGTAATAATTCCGTATAACTCGTATTCTGTATAACAACAATCTGTGTACAGCTGTACATGTGTACCTGTTTGATCTTTTCGGCGATTTTTGTACATATTAACTATCCTATTAAAGCATTCTTATTGGTTAAAGTCTGGTAACTTCTATACTCATGGGTTTAGTTCTCCAGTATCCGGAGCAAATATGCAAACAATCAACAACATTTAGTGGTGTGAGCTTTTATTATAAGCTCATTTTTTTCATTCCAGAACTCCGGCTGGGTAGTTAGTGGGTAGCAGGCGATCTTGTAACAACCCATATTTTCGTTTAATTTTTGAGACGTGACTAACAATTCATATTTGTATCAAACATAAAGTAAAAAAGTCACCAGTGCTTCAATAATGAATCCATTTTGCTATTTGTCGCACAATTTATGGGTCACATTCCTGCTTGAATTAAAGGTTAAATTTTGGTTTCCAGCATTACAAACTGCAAGCAAGCAGTTCTACGTCGATCTAGCAAACAGCATCTATGTCGATTCAAGCAGAAACTTGATGGGATCCTCGCTGCACTGACCACTATATCATTTACGATTAATTTTATGTTCTTGAAACGGAATAGTGCGCTTCTTAAATATTACTTCAGAATTCTCATTATGTCCTATTAACTGCATACTATGTTTATCATACAGCGTTTGTCGTTACAGCATTATTTTTACAATCACACTGAAATGCAAAATGGAACATATATAATATTTCATTCTTGTCGTGCTCTTCATAACATGTCTTTTGCACTGCCCATTGTGCATGCACTTAACACTGCCTATTCTGTCCTCTTTTTAGCTGTTATTGGCCAATCACACTTTTACTGGTTGAATGTTATCTTGGCTTATACACACCGACTTTTTAAGTTCCGCAATCTTTCCGCATTCTTTTTACTATCGGGCAAATTTTACGTTTGCATTACCGTGCAATTTTGAAGCTTTCCCAATCGGGCGGCAGGGAAAAGTAGTAACGGCAGCCGTGTTGCTGGCACCCCGCACCTGGAAGCAGCTGCATCTGGTTCTGGTCAGAGGATAAGGGACCTTAGGCTGACGAAGGGTGGCAGTCAGTGAACTGCTTTCACTAACAGGAAGGCAGCAGTTCACTTCACTTTCATCAACAGAATATATAGGAAATGCAGGCATACAAGTCAGGCGCGGTGCATACCCTCACATTAAACTCGTAGGCAGCATCGGGCTTTAATTAGATGTGTCGAAGAATTTAAACGTACATAATTCTCTAATCATTTTATGTTTAAATGATTTGCAGCTCTCTAACAAAAAATATACGTTTTTGTTGTGCGGCGTCGGTCTGCTTTTGGTATATTAAAAGCTTTTAATTTTTTAATGCTCTTGCATTATGAGCTCTACTCGTCAGTTCTATTCTCACTGCGATTATTAACGTACAACGTCCAACCTTTGATCAATGATTTTTTTCATTCGAGGAAAATTGTTATGTCGTCGCATCAATAATGATACAATCAACTGAGGAAATAATCATATCCTTTACACGTACTGTAGCGAGTTTTTAGTTACCCAAGTGTTACGTTTTTTACACTCTCTGAAAAAATATACATTCATTTGCCGGTTGAATTTATTCCGATGTACTGTAGAGATTATTTAGTCACTCATAGATTTATTTTTTGCAAGTACTAAAGAAAGTGCTTGGTCACTCACCGACTAAGTTTTTTACACGTATAAGAAAGAATATTTAGTTACCTGCAAGTTAAGGATATTACTCGCAATGAAAAAAGTATTTATCCACTTACAGATTAAGTTTTTTACACGTACTATAAAGGGATCATAGTCGCCCACAAGTTGTGTTCTTACAAGTACTGAAGAGAGAATTTAGTGACTCACAACTTAGTTTTGACGCGTATTGAAGAAAGTTCACAAGTTAGGATCTTTACACGCACTAAAACTGGTATTTATTCACTAACTGGACAATGTTTTCACACTCACAGAAGAGAGTGTTTTGGCACTCACAAATAATGTTATTTGTGAGTGAGTGTCCGACCTTGTGCATTGATGACGCTCGTTGCAATGATGTGTTGCTGATGAGGCGATAAGCAGTAATGACCTGGAACCTCCCTGCATGAAAACATTGGGAGAGATTCTTTCTGTAAAAATTCTACGAGAAAACTTTCGCTTCTACGCCATGACAATGAATAATGGGCGTTTCGCCGAAAAGAAATATTTGGGCGATTGCCGAACGATTGAATGTCTACTGAGATGAAATTTTTTATTAAAATGAAATTTTGAAAAATTACATTTTAATTAAAAATGAAATTTTAATTAAAATTTTATAGTGTCAAGATTTAAATACAAGGTCTTAAAGACAAAGAAACCTTAAATTATAAGTACATATCAGATTAGCTACTGATTTTAAATCCGACAATATTTCAGACCTTTACAATATTGTATATTGATAAAAACTGCATTGATTGCAATTGATGTCTTCTACATAGATCCATTAATTCTGCTTCTTCGTCATATATTCAATCACACATCTGTTGCACGAGGCCTTTCAGAAGGCTTCTCTAACGCTGTAGGGTAACTTTCTTATTTTTATCGAGGCTAATGGTAACAATGTAACGTTTTCACTGAACAGTTGAACTGCGGTCGTCGCTTTGCATTCACTTCTCGATTAACATACGAAGGCAATGAATAATAACTGTCCTGATTTGAGGCCTGCTGCATCACAGTCTGCTAAAAAACTTGCCCTTCATACTATAGGTATCGCTGACCTCTTATATAGGATGAATATATTTCATACAACGCGTGATATTTTGGTGAATTATATAACTTTTAGGAACGTATATGAGTGAAAATTTTTTCCCTGATATTATTTTCATATTACCTGGTGACCTGATAATTATTTTATTTATAGCTATTCATTATGATGTTCATTATAATTTATTCAAGATAATTTCCTTAATTTATTCTGTTTTCACTCGAGTAATTTGGTTACCTTAAGAGTTGAAGGACAAAGCCTCAAAGCCTTTCACTCTTCCACTTAGAACAGGAGCGTTGTCGTTTGCTTAAATGCTTCCACTGACCTCGTCTGATCAGGATCAAATTCCACATATTTTTTGTAATAAATTTTCTCTTACGAGAGAAATGTTTATGGTCTGATAAACAAAAAATCTACATTCATTAATAACAGTTGTAAATGTTACTTCACGACCCTTTTTTTACCACTCAGGTTTCTTCGAAAAGCTATTCATATGAAAACGACAGTGATATTCTATTCAATAATTTTTTGCTGTCATGTTCAAAATTGCTTAACCAGTTTAGCTAATAATGAGCCACAATCTGTCCACGAGATAAACTCACCATTTATTTTCACTCTATCCGGTGAAAATAAACTTTTTTCATCGTTTATCAATTCAGTTGAATAAATTTGACGAGTAACGTATCGAGAAAATCCGTACAATTCTGCTTAATACTTTTAATATATTTATGTTTATTTCGCTGTGTCAGCGGGGAAATGTAAACATGCACCTGACACACCACAATCTTGCCCACTCATTGCCGCTGGACGTGCTTGACTGGCTTCGTTTTTGTAGTAAAAAGTGAAATGAAACCAAGTGACACCAACTCGTTCCGTCACCTTCAGCTTTATGTATAACTAAAAGAGAGATGATATGGCGTTCTGTAATATTCGTAAATATCATCAGTGTTAGTAAACCGTTTGTCATTGCATCTTCTGGTCATCGGCTTCTTATGATAACATGTATGTAAAATTTATGCATTTTCCATCAGATGAATGGTAACTTTAATGATGAAGATTGAAGATTCCTTCATATCTATGGAGCTCTCAAAAGAGGAGCTTTTTCACTAGACAAGCCATATCCTCTTGAATGCTTTTACCTTGGTTACAAACACAGCTTATGCCTCACAAAATGAACAGTCCCTATCTGACCTTCATGGCACGGATGATTTGTATCACCTTCTCACCGAGATCAATTTGATTTCATTTTTTTCTAACTTTCTCTAAAAGGCAACAAGCTCGTACAAGGAACGGCCGGGAATGTAGCCAAAGGTCACTTGGGCACTCGAGCGGAACGGTAGAACTTTGTGCTTCATTGCATTCTTGTTCGTAGAGCTTCGCATGCTCAACGAACCGATCGCTACCTCACTCCTGTGAACACTCGTTTATGATCCAGCGCCTCCCTTGTGTAGGTCAAGCGGCAAAACGTTCATTAAATAAATAATCGCTGAGAGGTCGGACGGCCACTAAACTGCAGAACATTTATTATTTTGTATGGTGCTGAATTCGGGATGTCCCTTTTCTTCTTCCCTTTTTCATAAGTGGCTAAAGGACTGGATGAAGAATATCGTGGTATCAATTAAAAAAAATACAATTTCATCTACGCATTTTCAGGAAATTCTCGGTCGTTTATCTCTTTGAATAATTTTTGTTTTATTCTCGATTATTTCTCGTTTAATGCATCAATTATTATTGTCTATTAGTCTATCGAATTAAAAGTTGAGAAGACCAATTTGGTTTCCTTGAATTCGTCGGCGTTCTGACGTCGAAGTTGTTTCCGCATATACGACGCCTGTGACCCGTACAGGCGTCATGGCAATTTATTCCTTTTGGGATATCCACGAGTCACCAATACATTCTGCACATACAGAGTGTGCTGTGCTCCTTCACTTTTAACTCAATTGCCCATTTTGAGGTAGGTTGCCGCTATTAGTCTGCACTGGCTTTCCCTATTGATCTAATGCTCGTGATTCACGGATTAGCCTTATGCCCAACATGGCTTTCTAAAAAATGTTTACTTTAGCGTCACGATTTACTTCGCTTATCTCATATAATGATCTCTGCCGCTCTACTTGGGCACATATTTTCCAAGATTGACGTCTTCGAACGGGAATCAAAAGTACAGGGAAAGTGATGTCATGCGCAACCTGACTTTTCTTGAGGAAATCATGACCTCCTCGCTGCTTATAGAGTCTTTCTGCATTGTCATGCTCATTCCGTTAGAGTGAAAGTATAGTCTTCTACAAGGGATTATTTTCAAAAGAATATTCACAGTAATATCGAAGCACTCGCTGGCATGGCTGTCTCGCATGCGCATGGCACGCAGTATAGAATTTCAAACTCATCTGGAGTCAAAATTATTTTTTGGAACAGTTATGAAGCATATGTAATGCATCAAGCATGTAGAATTTAATGCTTCAAGCATGCAACATGTGATGCATCAAACATTCAACTTCGAAACTAACAAAAACTACAAATTTTCAAAATTGTAGATATTTTTCTCAACTTTCATATAAATCAGTAAGTTATCACTAAAGTTCATAACTCATGCACCGCATTTTTCACTTTATGTTTCAACCATTCCAACAGTGCCAAAACGGATTTTTAGCGCATTTTCTCATTTATGAAAAAAGGCTATTGTGCTCGTCATGTTCGTCCGTGACTCGTTCGTCATGTCCGTCCGTGACTTCACGTTTTCGTCGACGAGAGAATGCGCTCTGTCACTCACTGCAGTGAGTGCTGAGTTATATTTTTTTCTCTATTGATTCTATGGTGAGACAAACTAGAACTCGTTAGGAGTCACTTGAGTCGATATTGAATTAAATTATAAGTATTATTCTGATATGATCCTTATAGGGTATGCAACTAAAAATAACTGTATTACTTTAACAATACCCATTGAATTGCTTTAATGAACCATGAAATACGGTATCTTCCTTTTGAAAGATTTATTAGTTTCTTTGAACTGTGAATTAGGTATGACATGCCGAAACACCGTTTAGCTTTAGGGTAATACGTCACACAAACTGCCAGAGCTGTTTTCGAATGCTTTCGAGTTTAAGTTTTAAAGTTATTGTCCATCGTCATTCATCTTATTTCTCATGCATTCACTCATTTACATGACCCATGAATCTCGGTGGAGCAAAAGTTGTTCTTCTTACCAGCGTCGGGAGCTAAACTACACCCATTTTAATAGGTGAAGGTTAGAGGTCGTCGTTTGTCGTATTTTCAATGACTGGTTAATTGCGAGGTCTCGCATCGCGTAATTTGACTCAACCATTTACACACTTTCATTCTATTCTCACTAAAGAGCCGTTCCGAGAACGGCAAACGCAGGAAGATGAACCTGCATTTTCTCAACTGCGGAATGCGCGCGATAATCGCGTTTAGAATGGACGAAGCTTTTGTTGTAATGGACATCCCTCAAGATGATGCGAGAAACATTTTATGAGCCAAAGGCAACGTCTTCTCTTTGATTGAGAAGCTGTTTTATTGTCGAACAATGATCCGGAAAAAGATGCCGACTCACAAGAGATGTATATGAATTTAGAAGCCGTAAAACTTTGAAGGTTCCCTATGGAAACCAATTCCGTAAAAAAAACTGAATAACCTGTGTTTACAAAAAAAGAATTAACCCTATTTTTATTTTTAAAATTCGCTTCTATAAACCATTTTTCGAATGTCTTACAATTTCATCTGAGGAATCCACGTAGAGCAGTAATTATCAAGCGCGTTACGCTCGTATATACGATTTAATAGTCACCTCTAAATGCACAATTCAGTTGGTGCTGAAAATACATACAAATAATAATTTACTGTCTCTTGCTGCTCTTCTCTCGTCCATTAAAAATGGTCAAGCACTCATGAAACTTGGCTTGCATTTGAGACTGAGACTAGAAACTCTCGTCATCCAGTTTCAAAACTTTTTTTACTTTTTTCATTTCACATTTCCGCTCCTGTGATTCACTGAAAATGTTGGTGCGCTCGGAAACGCTCGAAATTCGAAACGCGTCACTATTTCATGCGTCGATATTTCAGTGAAATTAATTTATCTATCATCGGTATTTCGGAAACGTGATCATGTACCGCCAAAGGTGGGCTCGTAAATTATTAATTTGATCAAATCTTTGGACTTTCTAGAGCGCTCCGTTTTGCGATGCGTTCAATATCGTGAGATCTACGCACGTTCGTGTAGCTTAAGTAGCATCGAGGACTGGAAGGAAGGCGGCCATTGCTATAAGTTATCTCAATTAAGTTCAGGGTTAGGCATTTTATGTTATAACGTAACAATTTATGGGAAAAAGTAGCTGCCCTGCAAAAATTATACAGAATGCATGCAATATTTTTTGCATAGATGCTTCCATTTTCTTTCGAATTCATTCAGAGTTGCATGTAGCAAATAGTCGTTGTCCTAAAATTTCTCTTGGCATGAAATCTTGAGGAATAGACTTTTACATCTAAATCATGCAAAACAGACAATCAGAGTAGATGTTTCGCATTTGTCTGCGAATCAAGATTTTTTCAAATAATTAATTACGCGTGTCTTTGAAATCTGAATAAATCAGAAATCTTTCATTAAATAGAATGTAGTTTTCTTATCAAGAACCTAAGTGTCATTCCGATTTGGAACACACGTATCGACCAAGCTCATTGTTTCGCAATTAAACCATACGGTGACCGAGGGCCTGGAACTGCCTTGAAAGGCGCAGGTCGATTCTGACTTCCGAAATGAATTCCTCACACATTTACGACAGATTTTTTAGCAATATTCAAGGGCGCATGTTAGAAAGCTAATTTGAGCGCTTTTTCTTTACCTGTTCCGAACATTTGTCTTTAGATATGACCTACTTGTTCAAAATTAATAAAAATACTATGTCCGCTTTGATGATCATTCATGTCGAGAGTGATTCTTCTGTACAAAGTACTCATTACAAAGCGATTTTTCGCAGTGGGTTATCAAAACCTTCCCGTTGGGCTGAGTAGATTGCATTTGTTCATCTTTTGATTTGAAATTTATACTTGCCGACATATTTTTTGCATTGTGATAATTTACACATGGAAGATAATTGACCAACAACAAATTATTCACAACAACGTTATATTAGCTTAAAATTAATAATTATTTCCATTGTAAATGCTCAAAGTTTTGCTTTCCTATGACAAATTTTCAGTTGCGGTTATTTTAAATTTAATAATAACTTTGAAATTGTTGCGTGTAATTTTTCTCCTTGCTGAAAGGCTCTACGATTCTTTAGTTTTTTTCCATTTCTTCAGCCAATAAATGTTGGTACCATTGCATTGTTATCTCATTTCCAATCTATATTCTTCGGAAGAACTTTTCCCACATCTATTCAAATCTGCCATCGTTCATCAGCATTTGTCATCAGTTCGTCGAAATCTGTCAATTCCAGTGAAACCGCAAGACATTTTTTCGTATCCTGGGTCGCAGACAATGCCTAAATTCACCCTATTAATCAGACGAAGGCCATGCCGATCATTTCGACGAACAGCTCAAGCACACACCTCCGAATTACGGTCTCGATACTTTCCGCCAGTCACTGCTGGTGGAATAAAGTCCTTGTATGAGCATGAGGGTTCAATTATTGTACGAGGAAGTTGACATGTTTGAAGGAATTCTTGTGTGTTCACGTCACAGGTCTCATCTGTGAAGCGATATGACAAACTGACGTTACAGATCGGAAAACAGAATTATTTTAATTTTCGAAGATGCAGTTTGATTCATGAATTTTTATAGTATGCCCTGGTTCCAATTCATACAAATTTTTCGTGTTTTTTATTTGAGAACGTTTTTTTTTTTTCATTGATTAAACAGTACGAATCATATGGTTTCATTACCTTAAAATATAGTTGGCAGCAAATCAATTAACAACTAAAGGCTCGCTTGGGTCATAAATATATATTTTTTTAATTCAAAGTAAGTGGAAAAAATCCTTAGCTTGCCAAAACATTTGCGAACTATTTTCATAAATATTCAAGAAATAACTTACCTTGTAGTTGTAGTCTGTCCGTTATTTTTGCAGAAAAGCAAGCACACAAGAACTAAAAGCCACTTTGTACTCCAGATACATATCGGATAAAATGTGAAATAAATTATATATTCTTTTTATAGTTCATATACTACAATATTGGTGTATTTACATTCGAAGGTTATCTTGCAGTAATTGTTTTTAACTGAACTAGAAACTTTGATAGACAGTATTCTTTCAAATGAATTCTAAACTATTTTCTGACATTTTTTTCTATTTTTGGGCTTGTTATCAACTGATTTTTATGGCTCATGATAGCCAGAGAAATTTAATCGACTCTGTCATGCATCGATGTTTAATTATTCAGTGAATCATCGTTTCATGCATTCGAGGAGGGCCATTTATTATCATTAGCGTTAGCAACTTTAATCTTCAATCAATAACAAAATTTTTTTCTAGATTAAATTTTCATATCATAAATTTCAGGAGAATATATTACTTCATTTTTGAGCAAAGTTTCTGTCTAAGTTTCAATCATGCGGGCAAGGCCGTACAATAAGTACATCGCTCCACTATGTAATAGTGATCTCACAAAGATTTCACGTTCAAATAATGGCAACTCGTCAAACCTCTTGCAGGTGATAACTAAGTAATACGCTCCGACCTAAACTTCGTCAGATGTGTTTGGGGAATGGAAATTTATTTATTTTAAAGTGTCCAATTATATTGTCGATTGGTGGGTTCAATGGATGAAGAAAATAAACTCTAAAAATATTTCCTTACAGCCAGTTGACAAATGTTGATAGCATAGTTTACAATATTTCGCAAAATGTAATCAAACACGACGTAAAAGTTGCGCGTTTAAATGCTTATAATGTATTTTAACATTAATCGTTTAAATAGGTAATTTTAGTCTTTGCACCTCATGAACGGATGTTTTTTCGCAAGCGCGTTCAAGAATTTCAAACTCTGATATAATAATATCGTCATTTTCGCACACACACAACTCTAACTTTTACCGACAAACATCGTGATCGCTTGCCAATATATAAAGTGGAAGGTCAACCAACGATTAGGGTTTCGAGGGAGTGGTCGTATGTGAGGTCATAGATCGGCAAACCTTACTTGAACAACAACAATCTTGAAGAGACTATGATCCACCATCATTAATCTTTGTATCTCCGTGACTGTTCTAATTCTTGTGTAATTTTCGGAACTCGGAACAGAAGGTCTTTTGCGATACAACAATCTCATTTTCTAATAGTAAGCTTGCGTCATGTTTGGCAAAATATCCCTCTCACTGATAATACATCTTTTTGAATTAGAATAAGATCTCTCAGCGTGTTTATTTTTTGTCTATGAAACGTGTATCAATCTCCAAGATTCTTTTTTCTACATGCAGCGATAGATTTAACAATATTAATATCAAAACTATAACGAACGTTACATCCTCTTGACGTGCTCATTACCCGCGCATTGCGTTTCCTATATATAGGTACTTTAATTTTTCATTGAGAGTCAGGGGCAATGTTTCAATTTTATTCCGTTTATTTCTACGGTTTTTGATTAGCCTGCTCGTTCGTAAAATTCAATTTTTCGATCTTAGTGCTGGGAAAATAAAAAGTTACAACTTGAATTTAAATATTCCAGCATGACTTTGGTGCATCAAATTACCAAATAAAATCTCAATTAGTAATAAAACATCGGGAAAATTTAATCACATAATTTTACTCGACGATAGTTGTTCCTTGATAATTATAGTGAATTTACACTTTCTCGATTTTCATTCCGTAGAACACTATCTCAATTTTAAATTTAACTCCCTTAAATGTCGATAGTCATGAAATAGTAGTTTCCTTACCAAGAAGAACCTATACCATAGAAATACAGAAATACATAGAAGAATTAGCACGAGAGTTCATCTGTGAATCACACACTAAATAGCACAAAGCCCATATTCCAATAAACAGCAGGTCACAAACAGAGAAAGCGATGATTTCCCAGTACCATATAAAATTTGCTGGCCTTTAAGCACAAATTCAACGCGCCGATGCCTTCGCTGCAACATCATTGGCCGGTGCCTGGCGGTAACCTCCTCGCTTCCCGTCTGGCCCGACAAAACAAACGAATTTTTTGGGTGTTTTATCATGCGAAGCGGCGCTTCCTACAACGAGTGTCAAATCCTTTGAACAAAAAATTGTGTTTGGAAGTTCATGCAGTCGTCTATACATATAGTTTTTTAATTAAGCCCTAATTGACCAAGGCCTATCAGCAATGAATAATGGAAATATATAACAAAAATATCAGATTATATGTGTTTTGTTTAATTCTATTCGCTGCATGAATAGTTTTTTTCACAGAATAACCAACCACCATAACTTTGCATTTTATTTTTATGGGATGTTTTCTAATTGAGAACTCTGTGCTGACCGACCATTTTTTTTCCGCCAGGTCCAGACTGGAAACGCATGATAATAAATCTACTTCAAAATAGCTAACGTTCATTTCTTCCGCGTATATTCTGAGCGCCTGAAACTCCAATATTCCAAATTCATTTCATCGATATAAGTTCAAACCCATCCACTTCACTCGCTCAGTAACACAGATAATTACAAGAAACAACGCTCACAGAAACCCAGACCTTAATTGGAACATCCGATCGATCTTTTGATGCGGAATGCCTTTCTCTGAACATAGCGCTAAAGATTCCGAGATATCAAGCGAACGCTTGAGCCGACAATAGTGTAATGGAGAGAATTTCCATAGGGCATAGCTCATTCTGCTTTAATTATGGATGATAAACATTTGTTAAACCCTACGCGTGTTTCTCTGACCTTACTTTGAGCGTACCAGTCGATCCTATCAATGTAGAAGTCATTTCAAGGACGAAACACTGCATTCGCTGCTTCAAAAATGGTTTGGAGCTCTGTTATGAAGAATAATGACCTAATGCAATCCTTACCTGCTATTAAGATATTGAAGTGATATCTCAATCGAACACAAGGGATACTTATATGCGCACTGTTTTTTTATAATTTATGAGCGTACAAATCCTTACGATCACATTCTAAGACCCAAGTTCAACATATTTTTTATGACATTAAGACTCGATGTTCTGCTAGTCCAGCCACAACATGCCAGATGGCGGTGAATTGTAGTTCAATTTGATTGTGATAATTTATTTTAACTTATCTTTGACTCATTCAAATTATGTCATTAAAAGACATAAAAGGAAACGAACTGCGAACATATCCATTGTTTCCTCTCGACCAGTGCGCCCGTAATACACATTGCTACAAAACCGTTAAAAATAGGCATTGAAGAAGACTTGAGAGCAGTGAAATTAAAAAACGTAAAATTTTAATGATGAAATTCCTGGGAAAGATCAGTCATTTTATCAAAGAATCTGAGACGAATTTTTACCTGGGTTGCAACAATTTACATAAAATTATTAATTTTTTGCCGATTAATACCTTAATGTGCGTACCACGCAACAGGTCATGCAAATAATTTAATCTGCGTAAAAATTAACCCACCCCGAATAAAAACAATCTTATACGAAAATAATTAAAATATATGATCAATCAAAATTTTACTCCAACTTTAACCGATTTTACCTGCACTGAGTGATTCCTATTACAAGTGTTATTTATTTGTTTTCAACAAAACTTACAGCGCTTTGAATATCTTCCTCCTGGATATTTTACTAAGAATGTAAATTTTTACTGTATCTCACACATGATACTTGCTTCATTTATTATTCGTAATGCGTAACTGATTGATGCGACATGTTGCAGGCGCATGACGGCTCTACTCTGTCTTCTTGCTGTTGTTTTATGCGACTCTTCAGAAAAAGACGAGCTTCGTAAAGTCGAAGACGACGATGATGGCTCGCCTGTAAAACGTCATGAAGGTGACGATGCGTCTCGTAATACACGACACGTCTTCCCGCTGAGCCGTGTTGACGGTCCCACTTTTGCGCGAGGTCTTGCATATCAGAATCCCACTCCGTCCTTTTCTGGAATAACTTCGTTCAACCAACATTTCAAGTGAGTCTAATAATTTCTGACTTATTCTATGAAGCTCCTATTAATTAAAGTTGATAAATATATTTTTCTTTTTTTACAAAGCTTTTCAGATCAGTTTTGTATGTTTTTTTCGGTACTCGAATATAAATTATCATTGAGAGTTAGGCAGATTGACCAACTGTTGTTTTGTTGTATAGAATGTTCAGGAAAATGTTTTCATTAATTACTGAATTTACATTAATTTTCCTCTTCATGAATGTTTTTCACGCATGCTGCCTGAAATAATATTTCAGTTTACGACAAATAAATTATATGAATACTAGAAAATAATATAATATAAAATTATTAATGTTATTCCAGTTAGCAAATATGGCTGATGCACAACTCACATCACAATTCATTTAACCAAGCACGCGATTTTGATCTTGACATGAAATGCTCTGAGAAGCCAAATTACAACTTTAAATTTATTGTAAATTTAAATTTATTGCATATTTAAATTTTCCGTGAATTTAATTTTAGTGTAAATTTAAATTTATTGTAAATTTAAATTTAACCTATTTAAATTATTCAATCGTAAAAAATCATCAATTCATGCGCTCGCGATAGCTTCTTCTGTTAATTATAAGACCTTTTACTCCAACATAAGTTATAAATCTTAATTTGAAATAAAACGAGACATCGTAATTTTGCCGATCTCTTTCCTTATTCAACTTTCATGAGGAGAAATGCACCAAACTATAAATAAAATGACGCAACATGTTTGGCAATGCTCAGATTTTTATCAATAGAAGAGATTTATTGACCAATTCTATCGCAATTTTTTTGCTACAACATGAGTTGGAGTTCGAAGCATTGAAAGTTTGTTCGACCATGAACGCCCTAAATAGAGCATTGCATCAGCAATGAATCGGCAGTTTGCATTCATAAGCTTGATTAAACTTTACAACAATCATTCGTCTAATCGGATATCGTTCTCTGAGTTTTTAATGGAAAGAGATGCTTAAGTCATTAATTCGTTTCTGATATCGCCTCGGAAACTATTTTCGTCTTCTATTTCTTCTCTATACGGATAGAGATCTTTTCTAATAAGCTAAACCTTAATATAAGAGACAACTTGGCAAAGAACATATTCGAATAAGCACTTACACCAGCATAAATTTGTTCACTTGCAAATTTTTGTTAAATTATTCCTTCATAGAACTTATCCATGAACTCTTTCTTTATTATCTTTTAACTTGGTGCTGTATTTGTCACCAAATATTATACTATTAATTCAAAACGCAGTAATATTTTCCATATAACAACAATCTTGAAGGAACAATGACGTTCAGTATTAGTAAAAGCATTGCAATTCTTCCCCAAGTCGGCCGGTGGTGTTCCCGCCACACTCCCCATCGGCACACCTCACGTCATACTCGCCTTTCTCCGCTACTCCAACCATCCTACCAACGTCTCCACTGCAGCACGCCAACTCTGGCGTCTCAAACTTCCTAGGTTCAAACGTAAGTTCTATATTATAATGAGTCGTGTGTATAATTTGTTTGTGAAAATGTAAAAACTCTATTTTGTAACGCGTGTTGTGCATTTAGTCAGTTGAAAAGACCTCAATTGTCATTTGAAAGTTTTATTTCAACAGTATTCCGTTAAGTTCGACTCTGATAAAGTAACATTATTCGAATTTAAGCACAATATTTGAAAAATTTTATTGATCGGTCAGCGGCAATTGCTTAGTGCATACAAGTTATGATGTCAGAATCTACGTCAACTGGGCCCGAATAGCCTTCAATGTTTGAATCATGTAAATATGTTTATATTTCATAAATTAATATTGTTTCTTGTATACAAACCGCAACGCTTAACCCTGTTGCAGGGTGGTTACTCATCCCGCGGTCAAGCGACCATCCGCCAGCTACACCCCGTCACGACGCTACACAACGTCGCCCCGGTCGTCGGTCATAACAGACTGGACTTCCCTGAAGCTGAGAAAACCGAGCACCACCAAGGTAATACCCCTAATTTTTTGCTTTTCTTAGGAATAGTAATTAATATTGACGAATAATTAGAGATGTCTGAATGTTAGAGATACTGGAAGTTTGGTAACGATTAATGTTACAGATGTCTTAATGTTAGGTTACGAATCAATTGAACTATGCAATACTGTATATTCTATAACCTTTACCGTAAACGGTACAAGACATATAGGTCGCCACTCAACAGCTACTACACTTAACTCGCCACCCGCAAAAAAAAACTTTATAATACTGGTTAGAATGCGATTTGTGGACAAAATATTTAAACAGCCATTTCGATCGTGCAAGTGCATTGTGGCTTATTTATTTTTACAGAATTATGAATTTAGATCGTTTCTCTTGAAGTCCAGTAACTTTAGTGCTGATACGTCGTTAGTTGCATTGACGGTTAATTGTAGACTTGCTACATTGGTTATGAATTCATCAATGTTAATTAGTATGTGGATCCGATGAGAATAATTTCAAGCTCATTGTCGTTAACTGAAACTTAAATCGTCGTCACTTTAATGCACAAATTGACGTAACCTTTAGATCTAAATATTAAAATCTAGTCGCATTCTACATCATGCACTGAAGTTTCCATGTTGTTTTCCTACATGAATTATATTACTGAGTTCCTGATTACATGCCTACGACAATGAATAATAAAAAGTCCGATGACTATTAGGTGTCGGCAGCAGCTGCCGCGGCCACACTACGTGCAGCCCCCTGGTGTCGTGTGCTGCTTGCTTCTCAGAACTCGACCCTTACGACAAGTGTGAACTTGAAGATGGACACTTCGGTGTCTGCTGTCCTCCTTCACCCTCACCTAACGGTACTTCTCACCTTTCCCTGTAGATGTCTTGGTGTTTTTACTTCTTTTGCCCCGTCCATTTATATAAGTATTATATATTTTGTGGATTTCACGTTAATATTGCATATTGTTATTTTCATATAAACCTGTGGTTTTTTATATCAAGTTTGATGCTATCTGAATATACGAATATTTCCTTCAAAACATATTTCTTATCAGCTTTAAAATTAATTAGTTAAATTTAACTCTGATAATATCTTTGATGACATAAATTATGCAATCCTGATTAAATGAAATACTGGAATGTATCGGATAAAGTTCAATACGATAACCGGCAAACTCGAGATACGCCCAGTGATGATACTATATTGGACTCGTAGTACTACCGGTACTTCAAATTTATGCCATTCTAATGATTCTATACACATAATTTATCTGATCATATTTCTTTTTCTTGATGAAAAATAATTCCGAAACTCTCTCGATCATCTCGTCAGCCCCGAATCGACGAGTGTTTGCAGTCCCAAATATTTTCGTGAAGACCCCCGACATTTCACTCTACCAACTAAATGAAGCTGCCAAAGCCGGTCTTTGGGAAGTGGCCGAGCGAGACAAACTAGAACAGGTTTGAAGTTTCTAGATGAATATTAATGTGTAATCTGCAATATTCCGTAACTGATATTTGTGCTCAATTTCATCAGGCTACCGGATTTTTCCTCATAGTAATCTACTACAAAAAATTTTATTTCGAACGGTTTGGTTTCGTGATTGAGGAGAGCCGATGCAATTACAGCCGATGTTGAGAAAGTCGACATTCAATAAAGTCCAACATTCAGCTGCATACCTATATCACAACCTACCATTATGCAATCTGAATCGTGTTTTAACCGAATCTATTAACAATCTATATACACATTTTTTTGTATCATGCGACGAACCCTTGACAAATGACACAACGTGGTTTACAAAAATTATATTATAAGTTAACTTCCATCATTCGAGTAACTGTTTCTAATTTTACTCTGGCGACTATAAACCTACCTTTTATTATCATCTATTATTATTGCGGTTTGTCTCCAGGTTCTGCGAACTCAAGATATCGTAGTCAGTAACCCCAAATCGCCCGAGTATCGGCACCTGCAGTTCTTCAAAACGTCGCCTCGCGCCATGAAGTTCGGTCGTGCGGCAATCACAGTCGAGCGATCCACAGTATTTCTTATGAAAAAGTAAGCTCCCAAGCTATCTGATTTGTTATAAATAAATTATAATGCACGTTGAAGTAAAAAGCTTTTACTGTGGAAGAACGTAGGCTATGGTGTAACCACATTAACAACGTTCAAAACCATTTCGGATTGTGAAAAAAATGCGTTTGGCGGATTTAAGATTCGCAAATATCAAACGAGTTTTCATGTAAATTGTTATTATTATTCGATGGACGAATGAAAACACTTTATATGACATTCAATCGATGCGCTGATATATATGTAGTTAGTGTATGTAAGAGCAGGAATTCCAATTAAAAGACAGATGGAATTTTCTTACAATAATTTTTGTCTTGATCGAGTCTGCCTTCCTCAATTCAAAAACCACTGTCATTCATAAATACTATACATAAGTGGATCTTGTGATATATCTTCTTCAGGTTTTACCTAACTTCCCTGCAAGCGGGCTACGGTCTGCGCCGCTTCTCAGTACGGGATACTATTTTGAGCGACACTTGTCCCGAGGAGCCGTACTGCGGAGAGAAGGAGGAATACTACCGCACCATCGATGGCTCCTGCAACAACATCCGCAACCCGAGATGGGGTCAAGCCAAGACCGCGCTGAACAGGATCCTTCCTGCACATTATGAGGATGGTTAGTATTGGGCTATTGTACTTACTACATTACCGTGCACGTGGTCTTAGCGGTGCTATTGAGACTATGAAGATTATTGGTACGGACTAACTGGTGTGCTTTCTTAAGAAGATTAACATGTTAGCACGGGACTTGTAAACACAGTCAGCATAAACAGTTAGACGATGGTAGATCTCCGTAATTTCCGGCTGTACAACATGAGATTGAATGTAAAAAGTGGCGGGTGTCGGAACAACACTGTTCCACCATTAGTGTATCATGATGATATTGCGATTAAAATTCCTATTATTTAGAAGTAAAATTCGAGGTTAAAACTTCAATTCTCTAAGGGGTGTTCGAGCCGCGTGGAGGAATCTCGGGTCGTCAGTTACCGTCTGCCCGCGTGGTGAGCATCAGCAACGTGGCTGACGTGGACATGCCTGACCCTGAACTGACACTGTCAGTCATGCAGATGGGTCAATTCATCGACCACGACCTTACGTCTGTGCCCATCTTTAGGTTCGGTAAGTGCAAAGGTCAAGATAGGATTCGACGCATGATTTTTCCTGCGATTCCAAAAATTCGAAAATGTATGCCATAGAAGTTATAGATCTCGCAAAAGCTTTCATGACATAACACAGATTATTCGTATCATATAAAAGAGAAACACTATTTTTTAATTTCGTCCACTATTGACTTCTTTAAGAGGTTTTGGCTTGTGGGAAATATTCGAGGATGCCAGCAAAATCAAGCGACGGCCATAATTTTGCAAATCCCATACGTTTCCAAAACGCCCCTGAACAAAATAGAAATATTTATCAATAATCATATGTAGCACCTGATCCCGAACTTATTTTGTGTTCGTTACTTGCACCTACAACAAATTTTTTGATAATTCACTTGTCTGTGTAAAGCTGTGTAAGGCACGTTAGAAATGATGTTGATTTATTTTGTCAGGCAACGAGAGCGGTATTCAGTGCTGCAACGACGGTGCCTTTGTGGATCCTTCAATGACTCATCCCGCCTGCTTCCCCGTTGAAATCCCCACTGACGATCCTTTCTTCTCGCGCTTCGGGAGACGCTGCATGAACTTCGTACGCTCCATGCCAACACAGAACGAAAACTGCACATTTGGCTCAGCTCAACAGGTACAAATTGTGTCTCTTCCTAACTCTCAGCATCTTTCTCCACTACATTCCCGCTGACCATTTTACCTTCTCCAATGATATTCCAGTTAACTACCTCTCTTTCAGCTGTTTTATAATGATAGTAGATAATAACTCTTCCACTAACATCTTCCAGCCGCTGCAAGCCCTTTTGAATATTATTTCGGCAGACACGATATCCTTCTCCTCAAAATCAAATCAACTTCCTCTTAATCGGCATCTCGGCCGATAATCAATCCATAATTATGGATCTTAGGAGATTTCAACTGAAGATACAATCTTTGAACGGGTAGACTAACCGCTGATCAGGAGATATAATTGTGCTATCGAAAATCAGAGAATTTCGAAAAATTTTATAGTTATTTGAGATTGATCGTACCTTCCTCACTCATTCTTATTCTCGCCATGTCTATTAAATTCGTGTTCTTGTTTGCCATTAACAAAATTTTCTTTAAACTACGTTAATTGGTATAAAAACCAATACTCATCTGAATCAAGCTGCCTGTTTTGATCTTTCCGACAATTTTCGTACTTACACGTTCCTCCCGCAGATGAACCAAATCACTCATTTTCTGGATGGGTCCAACGTGTACGCCTCGAGTGTGGAAGACGAGCGCAGCATCAGGGCAGGCCGGGGCGGCCTCCTCAATGTCCAAGGTCCAGCCTTGCTCCCTGCCGACCCAAGCGCCTCCGAGAATTCGTGCGACGCCCTCAACCGTGGCTTCGACTGCTTCTTGGCAGGTAAAATAAACCTTTTTTTAGCGTGACTCGCTATTTAGTGACTCGCTAAAGGTTAGTGGTTTAGTGACTCGCTAAAGATTACGTCGCTATTTTCATTCGTTCATCTATAAGAAGAAAAATATAAATGTTATTAAATAATTCCTTTTTCTTTCCAACTGAAGTAAATCATCTATGAAATACTTCTGATATTGAAATAAATTAGCACCATTCACCAAGATTCACTTTAATACATCCAAAACCAATTCAAATGATGAATGTTTACTCATCTGGTAGTATAAAGACTAAAAGAATGGGTCTGAAAAAATGTATCCCATCCCTTGGTAGATGAAATAAAAAATTATGAAAACTATATACAGCAGGTATCAGTATTAACCCTTATCAACAAGATTAATTACAGTTAAAAAAATGAGATACAAAGCGAAATTACAGTTCTGCTCGTGTTCAATCATGTACTATAGCAATCCCTCTAAAAATTAGTTCTCAAGTATGCCCAACAAGAGTTGGCGGCTCACATCGAATGAGAAGGTAAGGATTACAGCCAATTTCTTCTCCTTTTATAACACCAGACTTTCATTTATAATTTTCTATATTAATATAAATTTTGTTCATCTTTGTATGTATTCTTGCAGGAGATAATCGCGTGAACGAGCAGCCAGACCTCGCTGTTATTCACACCATTTTTATGCGAGAGCACAACCGTCTGGCGCTGCAGCTGGCCAAAATCAACCCTCAGTGGGACGACGAAACTCTGTATCAAGAGGCACGGCGCATCAACGTCGCACAAATGCAGCACATCATCTACAACGAGTGGCTGCCCATCATCCTCGGTTTGAATAATGATTTAAACTACGTTATGAATGAATAAAAATGTTTTGAATGAAAAAAAAGTTTTGAATGAATAAAAATGTTTTGAATGAAAAAAAATGTTTTGAATGAATAAAAATGTTTGAAGTAATAAAAATGTTTTGAATGAATAAAAAAAATTTGAAACAAGTTTAATGACAGGACATTAGAATTATGAACATCTTTAAAAATTTCTAGTAATTCGCAATATCAAGTCCTTTCTTGAGCTGTGATACCCTGCGTCAATTCATTGTAACGTTATTTTCCAAAATATAATAAAAGCTACGACGACATTTTTTGGATAATGGCAGTCATTTCTAGCATCGATGATTGATTCTGTACTTGAATTCCTGAATTCCATCAAGTACACTAATGTTCGACAGTCCAACACACAATTGTCTTGTAACACACAATTGTCTTGTAACACACAATTGTCTTGTAACATTTCTTCAAAAGCAATTATTAAAATTTCTTTGATTTGACTGAAAAAAATAACCGGCCGTGTCATAAAATGTGTCGTCAAATAATCTTGCAATTTTTTCGTGTGAAACTGCATCGTTTTCTGCCCCCTAGTAATTGTTATATGAAGTCTTCAAATACTTGCGTATTGAAGTCTTCAAATACTCATATATGCTCTTAACTGAGTATTAAGCCATATATAAGAATTTTTTCGCATTAGGTTTTATAAATTTTGTACATATAAATCTTTCGCAATGTGCAGGCAAGGACTGCATGGTGAACAACCTGATGTTGCCGCGACCCGACGGTTTCTCGCGCGACTACGACCCTAACGTCAACGCCGCCATCAGAAACGAGTTCGCCGCGGCTGCCTTCAGATTCGGACACACTCTTGTACAGGGCATGTTCCAGTAAGCCACTCTATCTCCAGCCTGATTTATATTCGTTAATTTCTTTTATCGCTACCTGCAGTCTAAGTAATTTTCGTAGATTTTTTTCTTCAACAGGCTATTGATATTTTCAACACTACTTGTATATTGACCTGGATTTTCCTAACCCAAGCTTCAGCTATATGAGCTCATATTATTATTATACAAATAAACGAAATTCTTAGGCTATTTCCACAAATTGCTTTCAGCCCTGCAGTCATTGATGTCGTTCTAAAGAAATTGGCGTCAATAAATAGAATTAGACACATTTTTTATAGGCTTACTAAAATTTCACGTTAACCTAAAGAAGTCAACTTAATAGGCGAAAACTACTATCTAGCGGGTATGGGAGGTTGTTTACTTACTGACTTTTTTCCATACAGTGGAATGTTTTCCGATGTAATGTTTTTCACACAGTGAAATGTTTTTTTCATACAGTGGAAACATAAATTATACCAGCATGACATATGAAGCCTTTGATCGATAGAATGTCAAGAGCTTTTGGCATCATTCACTGACACAAAACTTATTCTCACACTCAAGATTATTCGGCAAAAATCATCAGCCCACGGAGAAGGTGCAGCTTCACGAGCACTTCAACAGTCCCCACTTGTTGTACACGCCGGGAAAACTCGACGAATTCCTGCGAGGTCTGGCCAAGCAGCCCATCCAGAAGTTCGATAATTTCGTCACAGAAGATCTCACCAACAGACTTTTCCAGGTGCCCGAAAATTTGTCCCAGTTAACTCCAAAAAGTGTTAACCCAATTACCCTTCGGGTTAACCCTTAGGTGCCACGGTAAACTCAATATGAAAGTCCACAAAATACGACAGAAAAATATTGTAATGTTTTTAAATCGCATATCATAGAAATATATCTTGAGGGACATTTCTTAACTTATTCAAATGCGATCGATCGGTACCTATTTATGTCAGACATAAAATGCACAGTTAAATTTACTATTTTCTAACACGATGTACAAATTAAGCCTTGCCCCCTGATGTAAATTGAAGTTTTTGGACTTTTCTTGACAAATTAACAAGTTAGTTGTACATTTATCCCATGATTACGAGTTGATTATTTAATTTTACAAACAATACCTTTCCCCACAAGGGCATGAACAATCCCTTCGGGATGGACTTGGTAGCCCTGAACATCCAGCGCGGTCGCGATCACGGCATCCCGCCCTACAACGCGCTGAGGGAAGCCTGCGGGCTGCCCAGGGCCAGGAGCTTCGAAGATTTGCTCGATGTCATGCCTGGTCCTGTGAGTTTAGGTCCATCAAAGGAATGACGTTGAAACAACGTTTAAATAACGTTTATTCAAGAAAAACACGTTGAATTCAGCGTCAGATATCGGATGGGAAAGTCTTCATATACTTGAATTTGTTTTTTACACGGAATCTGATGCCGCACGATATTAAATCAAGCCTAATTTTTACAATATACTGTATATCATACACTGTAAGTGACTTTTTGTATTTCTCTTGCGGTGGTGAAGAATTAGGTAGTTTACTATTTTGCAATAAACATACATTGGGTCCACCCAATTTTCTAGCTAGCTCTTAGTTTTTCACTTAGACTCATACGCCAAAGATTTTAGCTCATGAATCATATGCCTGTGATTCTGGACTTCTTTGTGATTCAATATTCAACTCTTCTCTGTGACTCATGCCCTAGTTTTTTATCTTTTGACTCAAGTTGCAAGTTTTTTCTCTGGCTCTTTTCACAGGTTTTTCTTCTTCTTTTAAGTCATACTCCCAGTTTTTTCTTCTTCTTATGATTTATCCTGCCAATTTTTCCCTCCGTCTCATGTTCTAAGTTTTGTTCCATGTGTTCAGGTGGTCCAGAGGCTGAGCGGCGTGTACGATTCCGTGGACGACATCGATCTCTTCATCGCGGGCATCGCCGAGCGACCGGTGCCGGGCGCCGTACTCGGGCCTACTTTCAAGTGATACGCGTTCAAATGTTTTATCTATTAATAATTTCATATATTTGAAAATATTATATTTTTATTTTATGAAGAATGCATCAACGGTTGTAAAGAATTCAAACTTTTATTTCTAATACATGTATTTCATTGTTGAAAATGACAACAGTTCGCAACAGTAAAAAAATTAGTCGCATTCTTAGCAAGGAAAATTTTCAAGTCCTGATGGTCGAACAAAACATTAATTTTTACCTAACTTTAATTAATAGTGAACAGAACAATTTAGATGCTGCACATTGCATAATTTTTAATCTTCTACCAACATCAATGCAATGACTTTTTCTCTTTTTTCGGTCACTTAATCGACAATATTTTATGAGAAATATTTTGTTAGACGTGAGTGGAGAATCCTGAATTAATGTCTCTCTTACCGCTTGTTGGATGAGTAATAGTGCAGTATTTTAATATTATTTCCTGTATTTAGATGCATCGTCGCCGACCAATTCATGCGGCTGCGCAGAGGTGATCGCTTCTTCTACGAACACGGCGGTCTGCCGAACTCCTTCACTGAAGGTAACATAATAATAATCCAAAAATCTGGGAGACAAGTTGTATGCCTAGGTCGATGGTTGGGCTAGCATAATTCAAATTAGCAAAGTTTTCTGTAAGAATTTCGTTTGAAATAGTTTACCGAAGTGATCATTTCATGAAGCGTGAAAAAAACTTTGTTTACCCCTACAAATCCATAACCTGAAGAAAATCTATTTTTACGTTGTCGTATTATGTGATGTTGTCGTTTAATGTTGCCTAATGTTTTGTCTATTTACTTTTTATGATCCCATGAAATTTATTATCGTGAAATTTACTTTCGGTTAACAAAAATCTAATTAGAGGAACTCAAACCATGCGAATAACGTTTTTTCTGCGTTATTCTACATGTGCGACGTATTTCGGATTGAAATAGAACAAATAACTGACACGTGCGTTACAATTAACAGCCCAGCTACGGGAGATCAAGCAGACGTCTTGGGCGCGCATCATGTGCGACAACGGCGACCACATCAAGGCGGTCCAGCCCCTCGCTATGCGCTTGCCAGGAAAACTGTAAGTTTTCTTCAAATTATAATAACAAAATGAGTTTTCCTGATGATATTTTTTGAAGCTACTTAGTTTGCTATTCTCAGCAACTTCATGAGATACTATGACAACGACTTAACTCTAACGTGTAAATTCTCCACTTTATAAACCATAATGATTGTATTAGCCATAACAGTACCGGATACACATCTAGTCGTTTACTTACATAAATGAAAAATGTTTCAAGCGCGTACTTTTCATAAGCTATATTCATGGCTTTTGGGTATTATATAAATGTAGAACGCAGCCTTAATTTCCAACGATGAAGTGATTCCCCTTTACGAGAGTAGACAGTTTAATTGATTCATTTCATTTCCATGCACATGTGGCTAATAAATTATGTTTAATACTCAAGGAACATGAAGGTGCCTTGCGACAGCGCGTCTATACCCAAGCTGGACCTGACACCTTGGATCAGCGTGCCGTACTAAGTAAAGGGGCACCAAATTATACGTATTTTTCTCTAAAGTCAATGTAAAACCGGTATATATCACTCAAGAAATCACGTCACTCATACCCTTATTGCAACAATCTTCTACTATTTCATCTTAATAAGCTTGACCTACACTAAAAGTATAATTTGAATGCAAATCTAATTTCACTCAGCAACTTTTCTTTCACAAGCTTGGCCCAATATATGCAATATTTTCAATAAATATTGACTTTTTACGCATATGCTCGTTGGCGTTTACAAGATCCACATCCTGAGTAAATAATCAACATTACCTGTAGCGCCGTATTTTATTAAGTTTAAACGTTATTGAAATAGCAAAGCAATTCTGCTTCCGTGGAAACTCAGTACTTGTCTCCGTTCATATTGATCGCAGATAAATCGAAAAAAAAATCATAGGAAATTGATCGAAGGGAAATAACAAAAATTATTTTTTTAAGTGCATGTAAATTCTTTTTGACTCCGATATTGCATACAAGTCATTTCTTCATTTATGCAGAGCCACAACTATATAAATAAATGTTTTACTGTCGATTGTTATGAATTACCTTATATACATAGTGGATAGTTGAATGTTTACGAGTTTTACTAGAAACTTAGAATAAATAAGCTGCTAAAGATAAACTCGTACATAGGAAGTGAAACATAGTCAGTAGGTATATTTTACTAATAAATGTCAATACTAAGTAATAATTTAAATAAATATATAGTAAGAGTGTCTGAATGCATAACGAGAACAAACAAAATCTCGGTTTCACAACGAAATGTCTCTCCTCAACTTACGACCTAAACAAGGCCCGGAACAAGATTTTATCTTAATTGATAAACTTAGTTCATGTATAATTGATCAATTGATCTCTATTACCATCACAAGTTTTTCTTCAGTGATATTTAAGAATATTTAGAATCTACACGCTCAACGAGGTGCAAGCGTATCACGGATGTTCATAAATAAATTACTACCGGAATTTCAAGACTTTAAAGATCGGCAAGATTTATGAAAAATCGAGAAGTTCAAATTACGGTAGCTTGCAAGCTTCGAGACAAGGGTGGAGGTTATACATCATCAGGAAGAAACTGGTAGTCATTCGTTAAGGCAACATCGTACTCGATACAAGAATGGATATGTGATATGTTTCAAAATAATACCGTACATTAAACATAATTGTAGATCCAAATAGGATCTATAAACGAACTATCTCGGATTTGTAAATCTCGAAAATAGTTTAGATTCACAATATGAAGCTATCACTTTCAATAGACGACATTATAAGTATTAACATGCCAACTATACTATAATTGGTATTATATCAAGAGTCATTAAATCATTTCAATAATTAAGGTCCGCTTAAGGTAATGTACTTGATAAGCTCGAAAAACATTTCTCGTCGACTATATTCTAAAAAATGTTGTTCTTGATTTAAAATGAAATTTACGACTACTGAGCCTTCATAAAGCTGTCCTTGACAGAAAAAACAATCTAACACTCAGGGTGAAGCTTTAACATGGCAGTACTCTAAATAAATTTCATTTGTGGTACTTTCGGAAATGTTGTGAAGAAACACCAATTTTATAACGTCTATCGTAATAAATTAGGTGATAAAAATTTAATTTTAGAGGTGGTCTCTTAACAGCTTGAGACGAACCACGGTATTTATGACTGCTGAAAATTATAAAACTAGAGCGCTAACAGTTTTAGTGAAGTTAACAGGTAATAAATAATAAAATATAGGTGAGCCTAATAGTCGGCTATACACAGTCCATCTTCATCAATCCTGCATCTAGAATTAAATTAAAACGCATACGTCACGCACGCACACCGAATCGTTGGCACTAGTCAAATAACAGCAGTAAAAATAAATTACCTCTAATGGCAATTTCATTGAAGAAAATCAGTAACGGTAATTGGAATCATCAAATTTACGCTGTAATTGATTAATTATAAAATTGACAAATGACAAAACGTGATCAAAAAGTTGAAAATGGGCGAACATATTTCCTTACAAATTAACTTGCTGCTTTCAATTTAACAGCAGTATCCCCACATGAGCCCAATTCAATTGATAGCTGTAGCATCTTTTCATGGGATTCCAGCTGTGAATATAAAACTGAGTTTATGATCATTCAGCTTCGGAATTAAGAAGCTTCCGGGAAATCGGTTCCGCGGTCTGGAACACCACCGGCCAAAACAGGAAAAAAATGTACACCTCGTAGTGTATTTCTTACTCCCTGGATAGGGTCGTTAAATCGAAAGATGGGCCTTATTTAATTGTTCCAGCGAACTATTCAATCTCCTCATAAATCTTCTGACAAAAATAAATGTTGTTATCACGCCAGTAACGCTCTCACTGTTTCAATTTCTTCAGGCGTAAGCGAGGCAGCGAAGCTTCTTAAGGTTCGTTCCGTTAGCGACCAAGCTTTGTTGACGCCGTATGTCTTCAGACAGAAGTACGGGGACAAAACCTGTCGATAGAATAAGATTTGAAAAAAAAATTTAAGAGCACCTCATTTATTTCTACTTCATTTGCAAGAGATATTAAGCCAAGATATATATTATCTAGCAACATAATCCAAAAATATAACTCAGTACTCACGGCAGTGAGTGACAGAGAGCGCATATTCTGGTCGACGATCTTCAGGCGTAAGCGAGGCAGCGAAGCTTCTTAAGGTTCGTTCCGTTAGCGACCAAGCTTTGTTGACGCCGTATGTCTTCAGACAGAAGTACGGTGACAAAACCTGTCGATAGAATAAGATTTGAAAAAAAAATTAGGAGCACTTCATTTATTTCTACTTCATTTGCAAGAGATATTAAGCTCAGATATATTTTATCTAGCAACATAATCCAAAAATACAACTCAGTACTCACTGCAGTGAGTGACAGAGAGCGCATATTCTGGTCGACGAAAATGTGAAGTCACGGACGGACGGACATGGCGAGCACAATAGCGCTTTTTTCCATAAAAGAGAAAATGCGCTAAAAATAACAATTTAGAGATGGGGATAAGAGACGATATCAGTTTTGTTGTATCCTAACTAGCAATTCACTCACATTCGCCGCGACGGTATCGTCGACACGCCCCAGGACGCTGAGGCGAGAAATCTCCCTGATGTTTTCCACGCCGCTGTCTCCAGGGGCCTGAGTCACACAGAACGAATCTCGGTGTCTCAATAAATAAGGGATTAACTTCGTCAATTCTAGAGCATTACTCAATTTATCATGAACTTATTAGCGTTTGCGATTGTATAATTAGTGCTGAAAATTTTTTGTCGTGAATCTTATGAACATTAGTTGGTAAGCTCAACAAAAACGGGTTTCACATCAGCCGGGACGGTAGTAATGAAATAATTTTAAATTCATCTCTGATTTACATTAACTTGAATCTTTCTGCGCCCGCTAAAGCTTATCTTCAAGTATCCATTCCGTAAAAATCCTAATTTTATATTACTCGTCTATCAGTAAGTGGACCAATTTCTTCGAAATAGCATTGCTTGCCACTGAAATACGACCAATATTCATAGAGCAACCCACCTTGCCGAGTATGCTGATGAACACAGGCCGGATAATTTCAAGTATCACGTCTACAAAGTCTCTGGGCCGGACCAGCTCCGCTGCAGCGACGTCATCTTTCTTCTCATCGATGACGGGCGCGGGGGTCGTTGTAGCCTTGGTAGTCGTAGGACGGGGATTTGCTTGTCCAGGTCCACCAAGAAATAGGTTCAATAGCCTCATCCAGTCAAACGACGCCGCTGGTCGCGAAGGTGGCTTTTTCGACGGTACTCTGATCTCATCTTCGACTTTTTCTTCTATCAAGTTTTCGTTTACGATTTTATTAGGAGACGATCCTGAAATTCAACAAGAACGTAAAAGTGCGTGTCATAAGAACTCATATTGAATTTTACTGCCTATAATTCGATTAATTAACCGGCAAGCAATTCAAGCACAGCTCCTGCTGTAGGAACCCAATGATACTAATATATACCCTTAAGAGTATGTTAGATACCTTTAATTGATTTCAACCATACTGAATTGTTCCCCCCCCCCAAAAAAAAAAAGTTAAAAACATAGCTAATTCTTATTTTCGGACAGCATATTCTCTCAAAAAATATAGTTAGAATGTTTATATAGCCCATTAAGATTACTGGTAAATCTGCAAAATCTAACAGTGATCACATTTGATGTTTAATAAATTATCTGTTTTAAATTTTGCAGCGAATTTAACTTTAGGTTTTAATCTACGAGGGCGCAACACAAAAAACACCGCAAAGTGAATTATGCTGAATTACAAACCGAATCCGCACGTATAATGAATAACATGACACGACGAATAAAATAATGTATGCACTCATATTCCGTCGCAAAGATAATAATGCACACGTTCCAAATTCATAGGAAGGCGATGTTGGTTATAACAGTTACCGGTCAACGTGTTGAAGTAAATTCCCATGTACTGGCGCACGAGGTTCAATAAGATGGTGCTTATGGGTGAAGGTTCAGCGTCATCTCCAGCTTCGGTAATCGCGTCATCCAGTGATGGTGGATCAGGAATCGATGGCTTTGATGACTTCAACTTATCTTTCTTCTCGGAAATTTTGTGGCTGTCGCCAGGCTTCGGTTTGCGGGTTTGAATCTGCAGAAGACCTTCATGATTACTAGGGAATGCATAAAGATACATCAAAATATTGCAAAAACCATTTAAATTTATCGTTATTTAACCAAAGAAAAAACTATACTATAATGAGTCGACACCATGAAAACTAAATCATTCAAAACTATTCGTTAGATAATGATTTCTATAATCTGCTTATTCCGATCAATTAGCATGCTGTTATCATCGTGCAGCCACAAGCAAGGTATATAGATCGCATATTATTCATGATTAAATATAATCATACATTCATTGTTCGGAAAATTGGCATTTTTTACAACATTGTTTGGTTTTAGTTACTTACAGGAAAGTACCACTAGTAACCCTATCTGACGAAAAAGCTCAATTAACAAGTTACACCATCACACAATTATGTTATTAGTTAGTATTCTCACATGCTACTACGTTAGGGAAAAATAGGTGCTAGTGGGGAATAATGAGGTCATAATAAGCTGTACCCCAACAACATTAAAACAATAATAATTAAGAAACTTGTCACCTAAGTTACAATACAACCTTCTCACTCACTAATAAAAAACAGCTGAACTATTATTATCCAATTGGTGCGAATTTCTCCTGTACTAAATGAACTTTTAAACAGAACCTTCCATTACTACCCTCATTATTTATCAAAAGCTAATTATTTGTGGCCACTCAATGGCTGACGGTTAAAATTTATCAATGACTATTCCCAAATATTGGCAAAATTAGAAAGCATTCTTTTATACGTTAATTAAGATTTTCGGTGGACGACATATTGTCATTTCTATTTACTTCGATGCAGATCAATCACGTGCATTTTAGAGTTTAATTCAAAACTTCCAGTATAAAAGCAATTATCCTTGTAATGACATGAAAACCATTGATAAATTAAAAGTAATTAACGTGAAAAGTATTTTTCTCATGTAGAATCGATAACAGACTATCAGCCACTCAATGTCCACAGGCAAGGTTAAATTTTCCCTGCTAAGAAGAGCGCAGTCTCGCCTTCTCGAGGTAGGGTCCGAGCACGGAAGACACGAGCGTATGCACAGCTTGTTGTGGGTCTTCGGCTGCATAGACGCGCGTGACGACAGGCAGTAGCTGTCTTATGACGACTGCATAGCGTTTGGTGCTCTCCGACTGATCTAACATGTTCACCAGACTCCCAACCAATGACTGAACAGGGAGAACATGAACTCGGGTTAGAATGAATACTATGTTGGGTAAATGCACCTGGAGTAAAAGTGGGCCTCATTATTCAAATAATGTATTTGAAATAGCATGCAAAGTGAAGGGATCAGTTTTTGGCTTCAATTTCAACATTAATTGAAGACGAAATGGTATGTATGTAAATGCAAGCAGCTCTCATTAAATGCGATTTTCTGTAGAGAATTCTTAGCTGAAGGCCACTGACTTCACAATAATAAAGTTATAATAATTTAACAAAAGAAAATCCACCCATTATTGTGGATTGTATATTGTGCATTGAATATATCAATCAATTTAAATGAGATGGAAAACTTTTCAGCAATTATTATTACTCAAATCGAGCATTGGGATGTATTTAAATAACAATTTCAGGTAATTATTGCACCGGCTTATCATACATTTACTGTTTACCGTAGAACCTTCACCTTACATTCACTGTACGTGGTTATTTTTGCAATGTTCCTCAAGTGAGGAGTCTGCCAGACTAATAAATGAATGTGAAAATGTACTTCAAGTGCAGCAGAGAAGAAGTTGTAGACTTTAATTTAGTCTAGTTATGTGGTACTACATTGTAATTTCCTGATCCATCTAGCAACTGTTCATCGCTACAATTACCAACAACACAACTGTTGTCAGTGAACGGGTGAGTATCTGTGCATGGTATGGGTTAAGCGTGTGCAGTGTTTTCTAATTTGTTTGCATTTATTTTTCTATTATTCTCGAGGGTTTAATTCATGCATTGGGAAGCTAGTAACCAAAAAATAACCTGGGTTTTGTTACAGGGACGTGATAATTGGGACGATAAATTGCAGTGAATCTAGTAGGTGACAAAAAGGATTGAAAGGGACGATACAAAATTTGAAGCAAGCAAAATTTGCATTAACACAGCAGGATTAAAACATGTTATTTGTATACTTTGTACACGAATCAATCGTTTTATCAACAATAGGGAATTTAGATATTTCAAACCTTGATGGTCTCGATCTGAGCTTTCTTCGACTCTCCACTGGAATATTTTGTGTTCCTGTAATCTTCATCCGGCGCAGAA
Organism: Hyalella azteca; assembly: GCF_000764305.2. Classification (NCBI taxonomy): domain Eukaryota; kingdom Metazoa; phylum Arthropoda; class Malacostraca; order Amphipoda; family Hyalellidae; genus Hyalella; species Hyalella azteca. Next base: position 81,251 of record NW_025931337.1, read on the forward strand.
TTTACGGCCGCGTCCACCTCTTCACCATCCAGTGAAAAGCTCAAGTCTGGGTCGTCGCTCACGGATCGTTTAGAGCGCATAAACGCCTCAAAGGGGTTCTCGCCTTTGGTGAAGATGGAGTAGGTCGTATACTCCATGTAGCACTGGCCCATGCCTACCTCGTCTCGGTAGTCCTGCACATAGATATCCAGGATATTTTTCAAAAATAGTTTCAGAATATTTTTCGTTCAGGAAAAAATTCATTTAGGATAAATTCATCTTATTTCAGATTGTCAATAAAGGAGCACAATTTGAATCTGCGTAGTTTAAAAACGTATAGAAAGGTGAAATTTGAATTTCATAAGTGAAATACTCAAGAATAAAATAAATCCAAGCTAAAAATGATCTAATATATTACAACCAAGATATATTTTCACCTTGACGGCGTGTCTGAGTCTCTGAGGTAGGGAGAAGATATCGAAGCCTTGCACCATCTCTCCAAGGCTGTTGTACCCGAAGATGTTCAGTACATACTTCAGCCATGACCGTTCAGCGCCACCACTCAAGATCTGAACAAGGGTACAAATTTTAGATTTGTATTCCATATTGAAATATAAGTGTTGTTGCCAAAGCAATTTGGAAACAAATTGTAAGAACTTTGGAAGTACATAATTATTAATTAAAACCATAGGAGCTTTAATTGGGACTAAACAATTAAATACATTACTTCGAAGCAGTATTTCAGTACCTAATTATGATATTAATTTCGAAAATATTTCCTCTCGCAACGAATATGGAAATTCAATAAAAAAGTAGGAATTTTTTTAATGAAAGAATATTTTTCGAGGAACAGTGTATTGTTCCTCGTTGAAAATAGGCTTACGTCATTATCTAGCTTCTCAGGCTTAGTCGATCCCTCTATCTCGTTGTTCTCTGCGTCGTCGGGGCTTTTTTCCAGGTCTAAGCCGCGGTCTTCAATGCCCAAGTCTTGCCCATACCCATTACGTTGGGTGAAAAGCTCGTCAGGGATGGAATCGCACCTAGAAAAATAGAAGTAAATCCTCATCATGAGCCTATTAAAATGAATTTATAATTTTAGTAACAGCCCACAATGTCTTAAGGGCTGCAATTCATCGGTCACAAAATTACTACCATGATATTCAATAGCAATTTCAAACACAAAAACTCGTACCGTTTGTTCGAGAGACAGTAAAATTGCAGGAAGGAACACACCATTCTAATTGTATTTCTAAATTCATTAGCCATTATCATGCAAGTACTTTATTTACTCCCGGAATCCTTCACTCACCACGCAGGTGCGCCCGTCTCAGGATGGCAGCAAACGTGCATGAAAGACGGCAGCGGCAGCGGCGACCACTGCTCCCCGCAGGCCTGGTAGAAGGTGGCGGTGGCAGCGGGCAGCAGCGTGCACGGGGTGGCCGATGAAGGAGGATACATGTACAAGGCTTCGGGGTGAAGTTGGAACACGCGCGTCACGCTCGTGTTCTGCAACACAATACAATGATGAATTTTGACCATAAAATCTTTCCTTTGCAGCCTGCAGATGTATCGATGAAGTGGTGACCCTCAAAGTAGTAATTGATAGGAACAATATTGAATAATTTTGCAACTCACATATTATTATAATAATAAAGATAGAATTTTTTTGGAACATTGTGACCCAAAGAGTCGATTTGCAACAAAACTTACAAAAATAACAAACCAGCAAAAAATTAACCATCTGATTGACCGATAAAATTTTGTTTATTTTTTTATTTTAACCTCTAAATAAAAAAACAGCATAATTACCTCTTCCTGACACGCCTTTCGGCAATCTTCATGAGCTTCACTGGGCAAGGAACAGTTGACAGGATATTGCTCGCCTGTGGCGAAGACTTTGTGTTGCGGCAGCCACTCAGAATTCGTTACCAGGAACATTGCACACTGACATCCGTGCTTGGCCTCGTAGGAATAATACTCGCTAGACTGAAGTATTGAACCGTAACCCAAGGGTTCAGTAAAGAGTCGAGGAGATTCATGTCCTTTTAGCTGGTATTTTGTGTCGTCTTGGGATGAGGGACTGGAATCGAGAGAGGTCGGACTTGCGCTACTCGCTAGCCAGCTAGATGCTAAAAGTAAGGAATATATAATTCTATAAATCATGGCTGCTGTAGTTTCACGGCAGCGACGGATTACTACGAATTATCGCTAATTTGATGTATGTTATCAGACAGGTTTCTTGAAATGAGTAAGATGGCTGATCACGTCCGATCATCTGTAAAGAAACATTTTTAGTTATTCGACGATATTTTTGAACACAAATTAACATATTTGCAAAAACATTTTCAAATTAGGAACCATTAATGCAAATTTCCGAAACAAAGTCCGATCAGAGTTCAAATTATTTTTAATGCAATATGCATGGGGCCGTGCTACGTATATATATACCTCTATCATGCTGCATTGCATAGTTATTCATATTTCTACATTGTATTGAATTAAAAAATATTGTGTCAGGGGCAAAAGGTCAGCGGCACTAAATATTTTAGCTTATCTCGACCCACGCTAGAAACTCTCACATGGGGCCGTGCTATATCCCTGTCATGCGGAATTGCATAGATATTCATATTTCTACATTGTATATAACTAAAAAATATTGTGTCAGGGGCAAAAGAACAGCGGCACTAAATATTTTAGCTGATCTCGACACACGCTAGAAACTCTCCATAACATGTCCAGTTGAGAGTAAAAGAAAGAATTAAATCATGTAGGATAGCGAAATTCGGACAAACAAAAGGAACAAGATTTATGAAGCACGTGATAGTTTAAAGAAAGGCATCGTGAGTTGCATAGTGCGGTAAGACGAGGCAGAAAACCAAGAAGATTTACAACCTCATCACATGCGACGGACGAAAACGAAAGTGGAGGAGCGCCAGAGAAAGTCGACAGAACGAGATTTGTAGCCTAAATGCCTCCTGCCATCTGATTGACCAGACGACAGACGGCAAATTGTTGCAACATCTGCGACCACTCTAGAAATTTCAACATTAGAGACAAGTGTAGTATTTGTAACCTCTGCAATTCAACATGCAACAGAAATATTTTCAAACTTTGCATTTACCATCATTCGCATCGACGACAGTCAAAATGACTGCAAATCAACTTGACAAGTATGACCTTGCAGCGCCTCTTGCAGACATTCTCGCCACTTACGAAAGAATCACGAAAACGATAATGCCAAGCTATCTTCATCAATTTCTGTGAATTACTGCATTGCGATTTTTTGTAATTATGTTGAATTGTTGCCACAAGATAATTTTAATTTTACTAAATAACCTATATGTTAATATGTTTTAGTCTGGTAAAATAGGCTCAACGATCACAAGCCACAACGATCGAGAAGAATTTAGCTGCCATGCAATGACGCTCAAGCAAACTTCTCCATCAATAAAAATGACAATAACGAGTACAAGTACAGTATTCTAGCCATGCTGCATACGAAGCACAGCCATGTTATAGTCATTTTAAAACCAAGAACTGTCAAGCTAAGGTGAAATTTCAGGCCCGTTAATGATCACTTAGCTGGGACCGCCGAAAGGGAAGCGTTTCCACGAAGTCTAAAATTTCCATTATTTTCTTTGTTAAACTCGTGACGATTTATTAGGACTATGGCGGTTGTTTCGTTTTGTTACGGCAACCCGTAACTAGTTCTTAATAATGCGCAAACCAATGCAGGAGAACGTGGATCTGTATTCGCTTAATAATTGGTTCAGTATAATACTCAGACTTTTACAAGCAAAATATTGTGATTTTATGTTCATTGCTCAAAGTGTAGAGCATTCCCTATCTTCGGCAATTTAATAAGTATATTGTAGAGTTGAAGATCAATATTTCTCTTTTGATTCACCAAGTACATATATACAGGTCACCAAGCTTTGGACGATTTCAACGTTTTTTTCGTATTTAACTGGTAACGTGAGCGCAATTTAAATAATTTATCTTTAAATAAAAATTTGTTGATGTTTGATGCACCTTCAATCAAATATACAAATGGCATTGCTAAGAAGAATAAATTGCATACCGTTTATATATTCGTAAACTAAAAGCTAATAATGATCGTGTTCGTGGCCATCAAGCTCGACGATCGCCACCATGACGCAGCAAACGCACGCTACGCAGAAGATGGTCATCATCACTTTCCTTGACTGCCTCTCCACTTTCTTCCAATTCCCGTTGTTGCACTCTAGCCCGGACTCGCATGTTTGGCGTTCAGGTAGGTAAGCCCACAAAAAAATAACAACTTGGTGACACGAGAAGTCTGCTGGAGATGCAATTCGCGACGGCAGTTTTCCGGCGCGTTCAAAATTTTAGCCGTGAAGCTGCGAGACAAACTGGGAGAAACGCATCTCTCAGACAGGCGTATGAATACAACTGATGAATATTTTTAGCGCATTTTCTCATTTATGGAAAAAATGCCCTATTGTGCTCTCGTCATGTCCGTCCGTCTGTCCGTGACTTCCCGTTTTCGTCCACGAGAAAATGCTCTCTCTGTGCTATCTAAAAACGAGAAAAAAATGCTCTCTACTCACTGCAGTGAGTATTGAGTTATATTTTTTCACTCTATCGATCTTCAAAGCTCTAGGCTGCAGCTAAGAATATTGTAAAAAGAATATTTGCAGGCTATTCAATTTAAGTGCAATGTTCCAATGAGTAACAGATCAAAAAAAAATTCAGGATAAGTTTAGACAGTTTTAGCTGGAAAATTTTCGCCGACATATAATTCAATAAAAACTTCAACAAATTGATAGGAACCTCATTATTATTGTCCTCTTATTCCATAGCAATGATTGAAAAATTCACTGGTTCACTATTTCACTGAATTAAAAGATCCGTGTAGGAGGCAAAAATTATGAATTTCGATTGTTAATCCCCGAGTTGAGCGAAATTCATGCTACGACGTTTTCGCACTAGACTTTCCCGTTATTTTAAATTCTGAAAATGTCATCAATCTTCATAATCTATTTTATTCGTTCATTTTACTGGCTGCTTGAAACAAGCAAGTCAGTTCCCTGCAGCCACGACGGGTAGCAAGGTTGAGACTCCGCGTGAATGAAGCACGTCGGTCGGATGCATGGTAGGCCACAAGAAGGCAATCATGCTCTTAGCAAAGAAATAATCTTGGTTCAAATAACTACACGTGCTTCTTCCGATCCGCTAACTCAGGCGTGACCGGGATCCGAATTATGATTGTTCCGAGTGTAATCATTTACGAAATAAAGCACGACTAAAATTTTTTAACTTATGGTCACAGCGACACAATAAAGTATTCATTTTCCATCGAATTTCTGTCATGTCATTTGGAACCCAGACTGAAATCTGATTTATGGTGAATTTCACTTGGTAAAGAATGGCGCTGTAATGCAGGTCTGAGTAATTCTACGAGGACGCAACTATAATCGAAATTCCAAATTGTTCTCAAAATAAATCATCGATACGTTGATAGGAGCAACTTCAAGCTTGAAAGGAGAGATGGCTCAGAATATAAAAAAATGCAGAAGTTGAATTTTCCGCTTCAATCCGAAAGTGTACAATTTACAATAATGCACATGCCACAAACATAACTTCTCGTATAATTTTTTTGAAACGAATTAATAAGAACCAGACGGGCGAAAATTAAACTCGCTGAAACTGGGATTCGATCGATTACGTGAAAAAAATTATTTTTAACGGTTATCGAGACGTGGCCAGCTCTACCTAGCCTAACAGAGGAAACATTTAGGCTAAACCATTTTTATTTTATGGTCAAAAACCAAAAATATATAAAATTTTTGTCTCACAAAAACAGCCGAAAACTCTGAACTTCTCAGAATGATCTGATCTGACGATCTTATGAGTCGCGATCGACCGATACGAAAATCCGCACGTGATAACAACGAAGAAAATATTTCAGACCGGCGTCCAACTTTCGCTGCACAAGCTGGCACCGAGAATATATGAATGCAATATGTTTTTCTTCATAATCGAAACCTGAGATCGATAGAAACTACTCAATGATGAATGCGTGAAGTGGAAATTCTTCTATGATGGCAATTACACACAACATCTGCGTTGCTCTATAAAGCAGAGATTCATTGCTTAGTCAGAGGTTTCAGCAATTGCGACGGCACTTGTTTTGAGAATAAATAAGCCTCTTGAGAAAAGGAACACGATTCTACTCTCCGATGCTGATAAACACACGATAAATTATGCGAAACAATCGAGTTGCAAGGCTAGCGTGATTGTCTATTAAACGTTACAAACAGCAAACCGATCTTTGAATACATATTTGTGCGGCAATTAAATAAGAGGCTGTTTGCATTTGACTAGCACTGAAATTAGAGAATTTATTGTATGAGAACAAATTGAAATAAAACTGATTGTTCATTATTCATAGAGGCGACCAGAGCTTAGCGATTCCACATCATTAATTGATAATATTTATCATTCACAGAATGCTGAACTTGTATTCGTAAATCGAGTGATCCTCTATAATTAATTATCAAGTAAGCAAGTTTACTCCGAAGAAAATGTCGAAATAATTATTAGCGTTCCAATACTGTAGGTCGTACACCTAAACATGATTGAACTTTTCCAGCAGCCCATTGCAGACAACCACATTACCTGAGTGAACGACAGACGGACAGAGTTTCTAAAGCTGTTATCCTACATAACCAGCCGTGCATAAGCAAGCCGCTGATATGTTGTAGCAAATGTAGGCAGTAAGTAAGCTACCGCATCTACGCTATTTGATTTTGCACGTTTGCAGTTCATGCTTAATGCAAGCAAAATTTGAATGTATTTTTTTCGCATTAGCGAAGCAGTAAAAAACAATAATATACGTTTAAAAATTACATTTTAAAGACAACACTTCTAAAGAATCCAGTGTCTCCAATGCTAAAAATGTACAATGAATTTCTCATTTCATTTTCGAATATTGAAAAAATTAATTTTTCAATTTCTTTAATTTATAATTTTTTTTAATTATTTATTCTGTCAATTGATTCATGCATTGCCTGCGATTTTACACAAGTGTGCAAAATTTCAGATCAATTGGACAGGTAAAAGTGTGTCGAGTATCAATTATAAGATTTGTAGCTGACAAAATTCTTTTTTAAATTTTTTAATATCGAAAAAAACTTATTTTTAAAATCATTTATTTTGTCATTTGATTCTTGCATTGTCTCCAACTTTACGCAAGTGTGCAAAATTTCAGATCGATAGGATAAGTAGAAGTGTGTTAAATTTTGATTATAAGATTTGTAGCAGACAGACAGACAAACAATTAAGAAGGGAAGTTCAAGATAAGTCGTGTAAGCAAGTTACTGAGCTTATTACTATAATCTTAGACTGAACACAAGCGATTTCTTCTATTGAAAGCGATCTTACGATAGGAGACTTAAACACGTTATACGCCAGAATAATAAAAAATGACTGGGCATATTACTATAGTCTTCAACTGAACACAAGCAATTTCTGCTTCTGAACGCGATCAACCGTTAGGAGACTTAAGTATATTATACCTTAGAATATGAGAAAAGTTACTGAGCTTATTAGTATAATCTTAAACTGAACACAAGCGATATCTTCTAGTTAACGCGATCAAACGATAGGAGACTTAATTATATTATTCCCTGGAATAAATTAAAAATTACCGGGCATATTACTGTAGTCTTCAACTGAACACAAGCAATTTCTGCTTGTGAACATGATTAAATGTTGGGAGACTTATATATATTATACTATAGAATCTAAAAAAGTTACTGAGCTTATTAATATAATCTTGAACTGAACACAAGCGTAATCTTCTAGTTAACGCGATCAAACGATACGAGACTAAAATATATTATACCCTAGAATTAAAAAAAAATTATTGGGCATATTACTATAGTCTTGAACTGAATATAAGCAATTTCTGCTTGAGAACACGAGCAAGCGTGAGGAGACTTTAATATACTATACCATGAATTCAAAAAAAAAATTATTGAGCTTATTACTATAATCTTAAACTGAACACAAGCGATATCTTCTAGTTAACGCGTTCAAACGATGGGAGACTTAAATATAATATACCCTAGAATGAATACCAAATTAATGGGCATATTACTAAAGTCTTGAACTGTACACAAGCAATTTCTGCTTGTGAATACGATCAAACGATAGGAGACTCATATATATTATACCTAAGAATATAAAATAATATGCGTTTAAAAATTACTTTTTAAAGACAACACTTCTGAACAATCCAGTGTCTTGGATGTTACACATGTACAATGGATTTCTAATTTTATTTTCAAAACAGACAGACAGACAAACAAACAGACAAGAAGTGAAGTTAAAGAGAAGTGTTGTAATAAAAAGTCAGTTCAAAAGTTCCCATTCCTGACGAACGAGTCTCCTTTCTTGATGATAAATTATAGATATAAATAATTAGTAACACTTCAAATTATTCATTTTTATACCTTCCATATTTTGTAACTTTGTAACAGCAACGAAACTATCATAAAAATCGATACGTTAGTTACACAAAAATTTGCGTTTAGAGTCTCATATCCACGAGCGCAAAAATGAAATTCTCATTTGAAAAAAAAAAATTAAAGTTATCATTATTGAATATGTTCTTCGAATATTTCAATTTGACGGCATCACATTTATCCAGACGTAAATTTCCAAATAGGTGTGTCCAAATGTTAACCCGCCGTCGAATTTCATTTTGACCAAGTAAAACACACGATGCTTGCCTTAATTGTGTCGGTCATTTTAGCATGACACGGAATGAGTTCAGCGTCCCATTTGCGGTAAGAACGTCGACCAAATTGTACACAAGATATCCAAATGAGAGAATTAATCACACTTTGTTTACAACTCAACATTGATGGCACGATATATTTTTCAAAGTCGAATTTTAGGTAGCTTAAATTTCTTCCGTTTATACGAATTAATATTGCATTTACTGTTTACTTGTCACTTTCGGTTACTGTAAACTAATGGCGCAGGTGTCAAAAATTTAGAAAGCTGTCAATCGTCCTAGGCACATTTTTTACTTTCCTATATTAAAAAAGTGAAAGCAAGGTAGATGAAGAAGCTAAAAGCGCTACTCAGTTTTACATAAAGGAAGTAAGAGTCTAGCACTCATAAGGAGGATCACTTACGAATGAGCTAAGCCTATTCAGTGACCAGCTCAGTTAAAGGATTCATCTCCTTCGAGCAGTTGTAGGAGTAAGAAAGTGAGAAGGTTGTAGAACCTAAACAAGGATGCAGAGTGAAGCGCACCTCAGGGCATCGGTTGAGAAAACAGGAAACGTGTCTGCTGCAGCGCTTTAGAAAGCGAGAGCCTGGCGCGCGCAGACATTGTTTCCGCAGGTTAATTTGTGTCGAATTGAACGCAAGTTCCTGGATACGTGTGAGGAATTAAAATAACATTTTAATATTTAGTTCTAAAATTAACTATAAGTAGAGCAGGAGCCGTGAAGACTTTGATTATTTCTGCACAGGAAAAGTTTCGGCGCCGATTGTCCATTCCTATATTTATACGAACACCAGAATCAAGATTTTTTTATGTCTCATGTAATGTGCAAGCTAATTGCAAAATCACTAACAAAATTGCGCAGATTCATTATAAATTAGGGAAAAGTTTTCAAACACTCCATAACAATACGTAATAAGTTTGAAAACGACTAAAATAGACCTAATGCATGTAATATTTATTATTTAATGTAATTATCCATGCGTGCACATGAAATGAATGCATTGTGACCTTTGAAAATGCACACAGCATTAAGTACGAGGCATGTTATGATAATTCAATCTCCCACGAAAGCACAATTTTAGAATGAACGTACCTACGAGATTTCTTAAAAATTGTTCAGGTTATCTCTATGCGTGTGAAACACCCACACAATTCTCTCGAAAGTAATTTACATCTCATAAAAATTTTAATATATCAGCATATGGTTAATATATATAGGGGCTCATTTGATTAGTTTTTATCGTACATAAGCTGAGCTCACGCTGCAGTAAAAATAATGCCAACTTCTACATAAAATAGAGGTGAGCGCTTTAAAGCTAAATAAATTATAGGGTGCATGTGCTGGCCGCAACCTATACAGTGCGCGGGTTAAGAAATATTATGACTGTTAAGCACGTAGCATGGCTACCGGCATGTCTTTATGAAACCCCACGATGATGACACGGAACGCCAATAAAACGCTGATGTTGCATTAGAACGTGAACCAATCTGAGTAATAATTGAACAATGAATACATTTGCAACGAGAAATTTCAAAAACGTTGATTTCCACTATAATTAACAGTTTTTAACATAAACACAATTTCATCATCCATAAATAGCTTGTTCATGATTAGGTTACCCATGAGGTTATCCATCCGAAACTTTCATTGGTTGAAAAAAAACGAAAATCCAGCATAAAGAACGAGCAAACAGCAGACATTATTAATGTTGCCGTGGACGTTCAGTACGGAACTAAAAACGTGGTCGAATGTATTTTTTTTTAATCTGGTTTACAGTTCCAATGGAGCATCAAAGTTCCCTTGCAAGAGGTTGCGTGACAATCATTGCCCTTGAGCATGCAACGTGCTAGAAAGTGCACAAAATATGTGCCTAAGCAACATGATACGTAAGAAGCATTAAGCACAAACGACTCATCATTAATTTACGTCGAAACAACTGAGTGCGCAACCAAAAGTCTGATGAAAAGTAGTTATAGCACACGAGTTCAAGGTATCAATGTTCTGCAGGGATCTAGATTCTGTTAGGAACAACTGAAGATTGAATTGACTTGACTGGTATTGAAAGAGCGTGTCCCAATATTTCGGGCGATAAATTGGCTTGCCAACGGCGAATGGCAAGAGTTTGTTATGTGCTTTCTTTTGAAGGCTTTGCGAGAGACATAAAGAAATTTTTTTTACACGCTTGGTCACTGAATTATCAGTAATTTAAGAGCATTTTCAAGTTTAGTTGTTCGTTTAGTTCATTTATTATATTGCAATTTATTTGTTATGTTAGTTTCAGGTGCAAATTTTTTTGCGATAAAACTATGAAAATGGAAGCACGGCTCCGAAGAATTCTAAACTTATTATTTAAGGACTTATATTTTCAATCAGAAGAAAATTCTACATTACAAAGCATCCAGTAGCCGGCTCAGAATTCTTTACATTAATTAATAAACTTCATCATAGAAATTCCATCGTTTTTTTTAAACTAATGCTTAAATTTCCAATGAGAATTCCATACCCACATTTACTTTGTATCTCAACACATCTCATATTATTCACGGTAATTCTCCATTCAATACAACTTAATACTCTAATAGGCAGGAACGAAATTATACTAAACCCGCATAATATTTTTGATTAAAATTTTGATCATGGGGTTGTTAAAAAATTCAATTACAGCGCGTGAGTAAGAAAAAGTTTCCAACCTCATTATTTTTCACTTTCCTTTAAAAAACATTCTTTCACATTCATTCCAGTTAAAAGAAACTAATGTTAATAAATTGTTTCTGTTAAGGAAAAGCCTTTTCTTTCTGTTGAGGAAAAACAGAAAATCGAACGACGAAGTTTTTAATATTATTCAATATAAAAAAGTCAAATAATTTTTAGGACAAAGACGTGACTGAATATATTGTTTATGACAAGAAAAACTAAAGCATAGTTTTAAATAACTTAATGGAGCTCGTCTTTGCTTTCCATAAGCCTCGAATGTACGAATAGCAATGTCAGAGTTCAAACAGGTAGCAGCGTTCAACAACGTTAGTTAATCGGAATCGTAATGTATCCAAGCCTTCTTAATGTAAACTTTAAATGACAGAATAAATTACGACAAGACAAAATCTATACGCTGCGCAGCAAAATTTATATCAACTCCACGTGCTTCAAGAAGAGAAGTTACAAGCGAGATTGGCTAACAGTTAACTGTTAACAAGTTAACAGTTTAGCGGCTCACCCAACCTCCTCGCTTCCCGGCACCGGAGCGTCCGGCAGCGCTTGTTGCGTGTCATCTTGCGGCGATGCCTCGAGCACATTCCGCTATGGACACGCTCCTAGTGACCTACTTACTCTGCCATCTCAAGGACAGATAACCAAGAAAAGCCGCCAGTCAGTCCAATCTACGAGAATTCTTGGACTGGAATTTCATGTCAGAAATTCTAGACATACGGGTTTTGCGGCGAATCTAGCACACTACAACCGGTAGAGAGCATGGATGAGAAGCCGATTTATGAAAATGGCAGGAGAGAGCTGGATGTGGGGAAAAATCTGAGATAACCATAAAATTGTATGCACAATTAAGATCAATTTCAAATACTTTAAATCAAATTTTAAGTCAGTTTCAGTAAGTATGACCCGCATTTTTAAATATTATACTGAACATGAACAAATGGCTGGAAAAGCCCATATTTTGAAAATGCAAAAGCAACGCTGTAACATGAATTACCCTACAATAAACTTTTCCGATCAATTCTCTATCGCAAAAAATAGCATAGATTCGCAACACTCATACGAGACATACTTTCTTCAAACAGACTTTTCCTGAGCCGAGATCTTTTCAAGCATTCGAAAAGGCGTAATTTGATGATCTATGCTCAGGCTAGAACCCAAGTGGAAGCTCGCTTGAGGAAGAGAAACCTCAAACATAACGTAGAGCGTATGGACGATTACGAGAGCTCTCAGAGCATTCATTGAGAAGATAAAATTGCCGGTCACGCAGATTGAGAGTAGAAAGCAAAGTTCCTCACTACTCAATAACTCTAATTCTTTGAGAAAATTTGGTCAACAACCTATGTAGGTTCTCATAGCGATAGGGACAGATGGTGAATTTCCCAAAGTTATAAGTTAGCGGACAACTGGCAAACAAAACTTATCGTCTTTAAATGTATACATACAATTGAAAAATATAAATTTGATTTTTGAACCAATCCCTTATTCCAAGTTTTGCAATGCTATTACTACGGTAAGAGGGTTCAAACACACACGAACGCTTATATATAAGATTACCTCAAGAAATGGAAGAGAATCTAATATTGGCCACTAGACAGTAATTAAAGCTTAAATGTTTGTTCAACGAGAGATAATGAGTCATTTCAATGGACAGTAATAAAAAAATAGAAATAAACAAGCCGGATATCGGCATATGATATTCCAGGCACGGATATTTGGATTGGCGCGCCGCTGCGGTGAAGAAACGCTGCAGCCGCCGTCCGCCTGCCGAGGGAAAGCTGCTCGCAGGAATGCTGGACACGCGACGTCTACGACTCATCGCTGCACATTTGTTCAGGAAATGCTCTTATCTATCATTTATTCCTTTATTTCAACATATTTTACTACAAATTAATCTTTCAAAAAATTCATCGGTGAGAAATGAGTATTTAGAATTTTCGCAGATAATTTTACGCAACAACTATCCTTCGATTTCATTGTCAACCGCTGTTGGGAACATATTTCTGAGTCGCACGACCACACTTTTTATTAAGCGATTTATTTCAATTCAGTTCTTGAAATGGCCATTACTAAATTTAAAATTTTAATTATCCATAAACTCGTTCAAAGTTATAAAATTACAAGTCTGCTTATAATGAGAATTCAGATTGATTGGCCTTTTATGATGAATAAGCGACAGTTTTTCGGAATAATAAGCCTATAGTAAGCCCAGCATTAGTCCGGCAGTATTACATGGAAACTCAAACGACACCACAATAGCTTCATTAAGCAGATAATGACTTAGCCACTTGAAATAAAGGTCATTTTATTGTAATTTAAGAGTCGCATCAGTCCATTCTAGCACTCAAGCTAAAAATAAAGCTAATGCACACAGTTTAGCAGGCTATTTTGTAGCAGTAAAGCCATCAGTTTCTATCTCATGCCAGCAGACGAAAGTGATGGAGCCAGTAGTGCGAGGAAGCTTGCTGGCGACGTGTGATGGCTGATGTGATGGCTGATGTGATGGCTCATCATCCTCACGCACGGCAGTGCGACCACGCGTGGCCTCGGCATGATTGAGATATGAAACCCGGACATGATGCTTGTGACGACAAGACGGCCGACATAAATAAGAATATTTACTGCTCGGTTGAGAAAGAAATTTGTGCGGCCAAAATAAATGCAAGCGGACGGTTAACGTGGCATTATGAATCAGGATCATTTGATTGCTCGCTTGTTCAATAAGAATTTAAAAGCAAAAAAAAACATTTTCTCTCATAAGAAACGCGAATTGTTTGTTTGGATCCTTTGCTTTTAAATTCTTAATATAAATCAAGCAACAGACACGGTGGATTTGACATATAGGGTTATTAAAAATAAGATTGACCGGAAAAAATAAGGTAAATGGCTCTTATAGAGGAATATTCCGCTTGACTGATGACAATTTCATACTGATCACTTCATGGACTGTTGCAAGTTATTTCTTAAGATGACAAACGAGCTTCAATGCAAAAATGTTCATGCGCTGTGAAATTAAGGCGCTATGAAATTGCTGCGATCACTCGTCTTTCACGATGAAATGAAGAAAAAGGCTTCTCTGACGATGAATGGGCTTGTGTCGACAGCGAGGTCATTCATATCGTGAGAAACTACGCAGCTTCCGACCAGTGGAACTTGTGGAACTTGCGGACTCACGGTCCTCACTTTCTAACCAGCGAGTCTGGGACCTGCGCTGGGATGCTGCCGCGGGACAGGAACCCGCGGTTGATGCCGCGGCACCAACACCTGTGTTGATGTGGCATCGCAGGCACCTGTGTTGATGCCGCGGCACCGGCAACTGTGTTGATGCGGCATCGCAAGCATCTGTGTTGATGCCGCGGAACAGGAACCCGCGGTTGATGCCGCGGCACCGACATCTGTGTTGATGCCGCATCGCAGGCATCTGTGTTGATGCCGTGGCACCGACACCTGTGTTGATGCCGCATCGCAGGCATCTGTGTTGATGCCGCGGAACAGGAACCCGCGGTTGATGCCGCGGCACCGACATCTGTGTTGATGCGGCATCGCAGGCATCTGTGTTGATGCCACGGCACCGACACCTGTGTTGATGTCGCATGGCAGGTATCTGTGTTGATGCCGCGGCACCAGCAATTGTGTTACTGCTTGCTACCGGCAACGATGTTGCAGCTACGACAACCGTGTTACTGCCATGACACATGCACCTGTTACTGACACCGCCGATGTTACTGACACGACGCATACATCTGCGTACGTGTTGCTGCGTTTTGCTGCAGCATCAGACGTTCGTTTCGAAATTTCTCTAACAATTATTTTCTTGCCTCAAAAAAAATTATACATAGAAAAAATTTTATGGTAATATTGTATCCTAGTTTTTAAATATAATATCTTTTAAATGCCCACCACAATTGTTTTGACAAAATAGGGCTCTTCTCTTCGTTGCTTTCATAACCTTCATTAGTGTTTCTGACGAGAGTGCAAATTTTTGATATCCGCAAATTTTCGATAAAGATATTTAAATGTGTTTTTTGAAGGATCCTTGTTTTGAAATGGATCCTGCAATCACGTTGAACTTCTGTTATTGACTGTAGCGATAATTTTTGGTTCTTTCTTCTTTGCTGTAGCGAATCATGATGAAAATTTAAGGCTTGATAATTAAACACAAATTTAGCAAGCTATACATGATAATGACGTAACTATGATACAATATTACCATGAAAATGTTCTTCTTTTAAATAAAACAAGTTTCAACTTCATAACGTTCTTAGTTTTTTATTTATTAACAAATTAAAAGGGTTACTTAATTCTGAAACACCCTGTATTTGCATTGTAAAAACGAAATGTTATGGAGTAAATATACTTCAAACATATTTCACCTTACCTTACCAATGAAAAAACTATAGCAAGATTTTCCCCAAATGAGGGAGAACAGGGCTGAATTTCTTA
Source organism: Hyalella azteca (assembly GCF_000764305.2). NCBI lineage: Eukaryota > Metazoa > Arthropoda > Malacostraca > Amphipoda > Hyalellidae > Hyalella > Hyalella azteca. The sequence continues at coordinate 97,165 of NW_025931337.1, forward strand.
ATAATGTTTGTAAAAAGCTAACTACAAGAAATCTTTTAAAAAGTTATAAAAAAGCCAAGAAGGGCTCGAAAAAGTTAAAATGTTAAGAGCTAAGAAGTTTCGAATAAAAAATCGAGGCAAATAAAACGATTATTCTATTCAAAAGTGCTTTCTAGTTACACGCTTGGCGCCTGCGTCAAAGCTAGTCAATTGTCCAACCGAATTGATCCCGTCTTGTCAAATTAATACGGATATGAGTATCAGAGAAATGGAATAATATCGTGATCATTGGATTTACTAACAAAATAAGGTTTATATTTAGATGGTGAATGAACTCCAACAAAAAGGTGAATGTCGTAAGAGATTAACGTGAAGGTATTTGCTCCTATTATTGACCAATTAATTAATGTACTATAAAAGAGTAGAAATTAATTTGAATGCGGCCTAGTGGACTTCCAAATTTAAATATTTTAATAACTACACTGGTATGGATTTTATGTCCATAAAAAGTGTGAAAAAACGAGAATTATCTTCAGTTTTAAGGTTTAGAAAGCCAAAGAAAACTTTCGTCTTAATGCACCATGTATTCGCTATCCATTCTTTCCGAATAACAAATGTGGTGAATTATACCTGCAAGACATGAAAGAAGTGGATGAAAGAACTTACATGATCTCAAGTAATTCACTTAATTATAACGCTAATATTTTTACATTGCGAAAAAATTATGCTGCAGAACTTAATGGATTCGCGAAAATTATCTGTAACCAACATCCATACATCTAATCAGACGAAAATCATAACCTACACATAATATATTGTGTTAAATACTAATCACGTATTGAATCCGCAGCATTTCTATTCCGTATAATTAAATTAGATAATTTTGAATCTGAAAGTGACCGAGTTAAAGCAAGTTGTACGACGAAATGAGCGTACAAACTTTGTTTTATGTATCATCCGGTATCATATACTTTAAAAAATCACACACGGCCCGCAAAAATGAAAACCAGTTTGGTCACAGCAGAAGTGAAATCAGTGTAGGCATTACTCGGCTCGGCTGAAGTACTAACCAGTCTCGGGGAGCAACAGGGACGTGGCTCAGAATATATATGCAGCAGAGAAAGCTACAGCAGCAAAGACTACCATCAAGCACGGCAAAAACTCATCCATGAAGTCAGTTCGGTTTTGGTGGCATGTTTCTCTGCAATGTTTGTGTTTTAAATTTCATCGTCATGAGGACTTATAAACAAGGAAATTTCGTGTTTTGACGAGATTCATCATATTCTATTATGTTCAAATCTAAACTAGAACCCAGTATTTTATTCGTCAGTGCACTTTCAACAAGGCTGTTCAAGGGATTAGAACGCTTCAGCCAGCCTCAAATTCACACATTAAAAAAGCGAAACTGTGCAAAAAAACTATCATCAGAAATGTAAATGCAGCTCGCTGGCCATCCAAGATCCGGGGTGGCATCATCACGCAACAATAATTATTGCATGTAAAAGGCAACCGCGTTGACGACGAAACACGTGATCAATTACGATTGGAATCACCCACCTAGCGCGAGAGCAGCTCCCCGGACAGGGCGTGACAAAGAAGGGCTGACCTGGAACAGCAAACGGATGAATAATGTTTTTAATTGGCATTATTAACTGTATTGTATATATACTCCAAGTTATGATGACATTTCATCGGTGGATTGCATCTATATGCCTCACGAATAACAAGAGTTTATCCATATTGTGGTGATATGAATAAACAATATCAAGCCAGCATATAGAAAGGAAACCAAACCCTTTCGTGCTTTTTAATGGTTTCCTATAATCAAACAAGCAAACAGTCGTAAGATTAAGAAGGCCTGAAGTTACAAGAGAAGTGTTCAGAGCTTGTAAGAAAACTTATATATTGCAAAGTTTGCGCTCGCGTCTACAGTGGTAGACCTGGTCCGAAAAATGCTTACTTCAATCATCTATAGAAAGTTTTCTAGGGCTTCGTTGGCTCGGAAAATACGCTAGCCTGAGGCTTACGAGTCGTGATGGCATGCAATCGGCATTTGACTTTCCCGCGCATAAGTACAGATATTATTTCGTGGACATCGCCTGTATTACATATGATATCTTCATTACTAAGAATATTTTTTTTTAAATCATTTTTGGCTGGTCAAATCTAGAAACTGATGAGATTATTTTTATCAAATTATCGCAAGGTAAATTTTCAATTGAAAACTGTTTTATTAACTTTCTTTGAATAAAATTGGGATCCTATCCTCCAATTAATCATAAATATTCTCATAAAAGCTTAATGATTCCAGTAGTCAAAATCAGAGTAAATAGAGATTTCCCATTTACAAGCTAATATATAGTATTGCACCTGCATGATAGAGCCCCGTCGTACTTTTTAAAAATTTCTTTTTAACATACGTATATTTGTCAAAAGTGTTATAAATTAATGTCCACTCCAATATCTGATTTCTAAAAGAAGTTTGAATGTAGTTTTTTTCAGATAATCTATATTATATGAAATCATTACAGCCGGCAATAACGTCCCACAAAGTTGAAAGTAGCTATTGCTGAATTATTTTTTCAAGGATTTTGAGGTAACACGAAAAAGAAATCCTATAAAATTTGTCGGCGTTATCAATTTAAAGCTATAGAGAAAATCTGTTAGCACAATTAAGAGCATTTTTTGCTTATCAAGCCGAAAGCTCAACAACTGGAAGGTTTAATTGACTGTTACTTAACCATCGCTATCGGACTTCTACGGCTTATAGTCTCGAAAACTTGGTTTCGTCGAAAAAACTGATGACCACACTCAAGCCAAGTTTATATTACACTTTAGCATTACAAACCATCCTACGTCCTATGCGGCGCATACATTAGCTTATATCTCTTAATTTGAGAGATCCAATCCAGTTCGCACTGATAAGTCATAACCTAGTAAAATACTTTCACTTAGTCATATCGCTAACGCCACTAGTTTGTAGGACACTCGGCGAGTGAATAACGATCTCATTAGAAGCATCCTCCGTGTTGCAGACATCAATAAAGTGTCGTGTTGCACCACACTGTTACCTCAACCTTAATTACGTGTTCGAAATGAGCCCTTCAGAACACATTGCAAAAACCTGTCTCGTCATGGGAAATTATATTATACGTCCAAACAAATCCTTCGCCACCGAACGGTAGGAAACATTCTTCTCTTGTGAAATTGTTTGTTATTTTTTAGTTTCAAGGAAGATTCTCCAGCAACGGCATTGAAAAAACAGCAGTAAAGATGTTGAATGACTAACTTTTTAATTTTCCAAGTTAATTCATTAATTTCACTTGAAGCTGTTATATATTTCATCAAAAGGAATCCATTGTTAAAAAATAAAGTGTTGGTGTTACATTTCAAACTTTCTACAGAATATTTTCAAGAATATCAAGAGAACAGTTGAAATTTTGGCAGTTGAAAAATTCCTGGTGGAGAACTTTCGAAATGATAAGTAATCTTAAACTGTGTCTGTATGAAAAATATGTTCCTTTTGAATCGCTGCCTTACCCTTGCAAACAACCGTTAACTGACGTTCAAGAAAGAAAAAATCCCAAACTAAAGATTAGGTGGAAGAGAAATTGCGGTAAAGCTAAACAAATTCAAATGATAAATTTAGAACAAATTAATAATTTCAGTATTAAATACATTCATACTCAAGTTTCACAAAACGTTCGACCTAAAAAATGTGAAAAATCACTTCGTTATTTGTATTTTTACCCGAAAATTTGAATGAAGCAATCCATCTTCAGTTTTCTAATCATAATTTTTATACACACCGGCTAAAAAAAAATTTAACTACTCGGACCAATTTTTACTCATCGCTGTTTTCAAGTCGCACGATTGCATTGCTCTATTACTAAATTGGAAGGAAGATTTGATTATTTACGATGGAAAAAACGTCAGTTGGGTTTTTTAGGAAAAATTTCCCAATTCATTACTCCAGGTTTCAAGTCAAGCAAAGTGTCAGGTCCACACTCGACTGATGTCAAACGCATGGTAAACTTTTCACTTAAGCGCCTAAGGCTCACCGGAAAATGCAGTACAATAACTCATTTGTCTTTGTAAACCCAAAACAAGATCAATTGCGATGACGAGCTTCTTGCGCTCTATGGAGATGAGTCTTTAAGAAAGTTTGAAGTTAATTGCCAAACCATGAAAGTCGCCGGATCCTTGGAGGAGAAATCAGGGCATGAGTTGTACGAGAGAAACATTTCGAAGCTCATCTATATTTTTCAAGCTTAGTACCACGACCGTCGAAACTTTACCCGGCATCCATCAGGCCAACGTTCCTTTGCAACCTTTTTCGATAGTGCAAGTCACAAGACAGAGTGAAGAACCCAGATACTCAGCTGGTACATTTAAACCTTCTAATATGAATAGAATCAACTGCTACTATGAAGACCGTCTTGCGTTGTGGCTGAGTAAATTCAAATCCGCATTCCCCCAAAAACTAAACACAAATGCAAAAAAATGTGCAACGTAAAACAATTGTTGGAATCTTTATTTCATCGAAACTCGAATCTCAAACGGGAGACTCCATACAGTGCCGTGTTGTGGTCGCCTAGGTCAAAGAAAGCCCTGCTGAAGGGTACTGATTTGTGAAAGTTTCGCCTGCACGGATGGCACAACAACGTATACGACACCCAACGCAGGAGCCGGGTCCGCCTTCCACGGAAGTACTCATGAGAATTGAACGAGGAAATATTTGGTTGGAGCTTAACTTTCATTTTTCCTACCTGTGTGCATCGTGTTGCTGAACGATTTCTTAACCGAATTGAAATTTCGTGGAAAAGAAGGGAAAATTTAAAATTATAAAAGTTTTGCGGAAAAGTTCGAAAAATGCTAAATGGTTTGTGAAGCGAAGAAGTTAAAAATTAGTGAACTGAATTAACAACATTTATTCGCACAGTAAATCTTACTTTAAAATCTTAACCACATTAGCTACGAAATAGGCTCGGGTTTGTCTGCATATATACGCCTTCAGCTGTAAGGTGCCTGCAATAAAGAAAACGCATTTCAACCCTGCAACGAACATTCGCCAAATCACTTCGATGACATAATAATGGCAATCAATTTCTATTCGTCCCAACTTTCGATTCCGGTAATATTTAATGAAACTACATCGGATTCACTTGAACCGCAGCTAACTCGACGCAAGGATTGCTAGCCAGCTAGGTGGTTACCCTTGCTTTCTAAATAGAAATTTACGATAACCTACAGGAAGCTCGAGCGGGATTATACCGAATATAATAAGAGTGATGCTGCTGGATACAATGAAGCCATTCTTTCGTCCTTAAAACTATATTATTGAAATTCTGACAAATTGTTGATCATTTTCAACTGAGATTGAATGTGTAACAGCGACTAACAGCCTAATTAGTGTAAATTTTGCTTAAAAATATTTATAGACATGAATTGTATAGTTTAATTGTATCTATTCTCTGTCAAGCGATTATCAATTAGAGCTGTCCCGTTTTAAAATCTTCCATTTCACCGGAAGCGTAGAATTCCTTGATTTTATATACATTTCATTAAAAATTAAAACGTTTCACATAATATTTCTATCCTAAATCTTGCCTAACCGGTCAAGTTTTGAAATTTGCATTTATGGCATGAATGCTGAATCTGCTTAACCAAGAATGGATTTATTATCATTAATACACTATGATAGAATTGAATTTCCACATTTCATGGAAATAATAACAAAAAATGAGTCAATCCAAATTTTAAATATCCCGCATGCTACACATGCGAGTCTAAAAAAAAATATGACCAGCATAGCGGAATGTTTATATATGCATCATTCAACATGCTTTTTAGAATACTTTGAAAAATTGTCATAGCTAGATGCACCCAGTCTAATATTGTCATTAATACGAATGATTGAGTGCAATAACATAAAAAAGTTTCCTTCAGTCAGATGATGCGTTTTAACCGCACGGTAGAAATTTTTTTAATAAATGATTTCGTTTGCACCAAGCGATTCTTATACAAAAAGTCACTTGAATACTGAAGCGATACATGTATACAAGTCTCTTATATGTGATGCCCAGCTGCAGCAGACAGGTTTACGCGGCCAAATTTCGAATCGTCATCCGGTTCTGAAGATATCTTCCTAATGATGGTCAGAGCAGCTTGAGGGTTTTGATTTCACGGTTGTAAAGGGCACCAAAATTACACAAATTCTGTAGTGCAAAGCATTAATTATTGTTCGATAATGTACTCGGGAAACGACCGATTGATGGTCATTTGATGCATGATTGAACTGATGAAACATGAACTGATTGAAAAAGGTATGACTGCTCATTAGGTCGTTAGAAACATTACAGACGAATGTACGTTAGTACAGCAAAAGTAGCACATGACATTACAGTTACTTCATAGTAATAATAATAATTCATAATGATCGAAAAAATTATTCACCGTTAATTTGTTCACAGTTTTGCTCGGTGAAATCTGGCTTAACTTATGGCGATGCTGATATTTTCATTGTAAATTACCCAATTGAAGAAGCATCAGTAATAGTAAAATTATTGGTTCGCGATTGCAGAAAATTAATTTTTAATGCATTAATTCTGAATCAGTGCTTCAGAAAGCCATAGTGTATAAATTCTAATATAAATTTCTATTGATGAAAATAAATTTTTCATCTGCGAAGATGTCACTGCGTCATCAGTTGTAGAAAAATTTCGTCTTAATCCTAAACAATAGTTAACAGCTCAAGCTTGTCTGTCCCCTACAGAAATGAATTTTGTCAGTTCACGTCAATAATTGAACCATTTACGAGCAGGCAACATTGGAGCAATGAGTAGCGGGTTCGATCCCGAGCTAACTTTTATATTTCTGCAATGTCTGCAATCGGTGACAGCCTGACAGGCCAAAGATGACGTTATCTCCAACGCCGAGGCTTACAGAATCAGCACCTAAGTGAGTAGAAATTTAGTGCTGACATCACAAAAACACATTTGGTGAGAGATTGACATCTGAATACTTGAATAAATACTCCTTGCAAACTTTAAGCAATCTATTCATGACTAATTGGTACCCAAATCAGAGACCACTCGATGGTACGGTACTTGAAATGTAAAGGAACCAAAAATGTGACGGCTAATCAATTTGAAAAGAACTTCGATGCTGGAAGAACTTAGATTATGTAATGGACTGGAGTATTCATGCAATAATACGTAGAATATGAAAAGTTACAATTTATCCTCTATTACGTTTATCCTTCCAACGTCAATGTTGCTCAAGCCGCCAGAGGAATCCTATTCAATTCGCTGTCCTTCATTATAAAATAAAATTCAAATATAAATTAAAACTGCCTTCATACTGTGTTAAATGGAGTTTGGGCTTGTCGAAAACATTAAGCCGGTTTTGAAAAGCAAACAGAAGCCTCTTCATGTCCTATAAAGTTAATTTTATATACGGTGGTCAGTTATTTTTTAAGAAACGTGCAAAAAGGTCGCTGAAGACTTACTTTCTCTCTTAGAAAGTTAAGATCTGAAATAAATCGTCTGCATCCAACGCATGGTAGCAAAATTGCACAAATAGACGTACTTGCAAGGTAATGTAAAGACCAATTATACATTTTAGTTGGAATTGAAGTGCAAATATAATTAAAGACTCGCTATGAAACTTATAGTGGCATTGCACGCTCGTATGTTTGTCAGTGCCGATACGCTCGTAGAAATTAACCTCTTTAAAATAAAAACAGCCTTAAACATGTTCACATCACGCACTCAAAGTTGACTTAACCTTTACCGCCTACACGCGGTGCCACACAACCTATCATAACACGCGTCTACACGCAACTGAAAGCTTGGTGTAAGGAAAGCATCGAAATCTCTGTAACAACTTGGTGGTCGTTAGCCTGCGTTGTCGTGCGTGCTAATGCCATCTGCACTCCGCTGCCGACGTACGTCTGGCTAGGTCCCTTGCTTTCCAGTCTAAATGAACGTTTCATTCCTAAAGTAATGAACGTTTCATTCCTTCATCTTCCTTTGCGTACGCAACGTAAGAAATGCATTAAATATTATTTCGTGCACACGAGGAAAAAATATAACTCAGTACTCACTGCAGTGAGTGACAGAGAGCGCATTTTCGGTCGCATTTTCTCGTCGACGAAAACCTGGTCACGGACGGACGGACAGACAGACGGACGGACATGACGAGCACTATAGCGCCTTTTTTCCATAAATAAGAAAATGCGCTAAAAATGTCCCTAGAACATACTAACTTTCGGGTGCTTCTCCTATTCGGGTGCTAATTTCTCACAATTGTCTTCCAATCAAGATCTATCAATTAGTATTGAGATGATAATCTAACGGTTGATCCTGGAAACTTACTTTAATTATAAGTATTTCATGAATATTTATTTACTCTAAAATTCAATTTTTAAATAAAGATATAAAATTTGCATTAAATTCAAAGTTCGGTTGACACATTCGTTCTATCATTGCATCCAGCATTATCTCTTTTCCTCGCATTGTTGTAGTTTTTAGGAGTATTTACCCATAGAGTTAACATATTCAATAATTAGATTTCGAAGATACGTAACTCTAAACATTTTAAAGCTAATCAATTCGAGAACTCGTCACCAACATTTGCCGTTATTCGGTAAATTGTTTTAACATGTCATTCCCACGTCTTGGGGCCATTTTACAACTTATTACCTCATCAAGTAAAGACGAGTTTTGATTTATTTGGAGCGCGACCTGAGCCAATTTAAGGTTTTTGCTTCTATAGTTTAACGTAACATGAAGATGAAACAATTATAACCGTTACCCCGAATGATTTGCCAACACTTTGGACTTTATAGTCCTCTCTAATAAAGCAATAATCCCTTTGTGAATTATAACGTGCAGGGAAAGAAACCTTAAAAGATGATTTGCCTCACCAACTTCATTTGAATCTCCAAGCAGAAGTGTATAACCAACACCCGATTTCGATAGAACCTGAAATGCCACGTTCCAGTGCGATGTAAGAAAAGTGAGAACTAATATGAAGTGAAAGTTTATAGGGTAGAAACACAACGATGGTATTCAATCGCTTTTTAATGGGACTTATTCCGATACAAATGACAAGAAAAACAACGTATCCTACAGCATCCCAAATCAAGATTGCATACGGATAAATGAAATCATCTCCACTGAAGCGCAGCTTTTTGATGCACGCATTAATACTGTTGTTATAGATTGAAGAGATACATAGGCACGAAGCTAATAAAAATATATGAATTTATAAACGATTTAGATGAATTACAAAAGAAAGAAAATAATCTGCGTACTACAACTTTGCTTTAAAAAGATAGAAATTTTCTTCAAAATAACACCGCATATAAATCCAAATTAAGCTTTATAAATAACCAAATAGAATACCTCGAGGCTTGCGAACCAACAAGAATTATACAAAAGCGAAACAGATTTGCTTAAAATGTTCATAAACATCAAATCAAATGTAAGAATACAAAATCAACCAAGAAACAATTGCTGCGTGTTTATAAGTGATCAGATGGAGCACTTCACCAAACGTACCCATACGGAAACAGATCTCCGGCATTCGCACCTGAAATTTTCTAGGCCGCCGACAATACCCGCTAAGATACTACATAGTTCACTGCAACATCAGCTCCAGAAAATACCAGGACTGAGGATGGAAATGACGCGCATGTTTACGTTCAAAGAAGGCTCCGATGCATAGCTGGCTTAAGGAAAATACTATGTCATTACTCTTAATCGTTCAACACATAAGCTAATAAAGTAAAATTTAATTCAAATTAAACGTTAAGATAGATTACTCGACTACTGCTAAATCAAACTTTACTACACACGTGCCGCATTCCGACATGACGCGTTCAAAAAAATCCAGTCAACTGGACTAGATAATATGCAGAATGAAATCTCTTCCTATAAATCGTTAAAGCACAAGAGATACGTACCATGAATAAAACCAAGTCGTATCTTTGCAGTTACACACATAACTTATAACCTTAAAGCTAAAAGACACGACTTCAGTTACCATAAGAAAGCATATTAGAACCTAAGATCCATTATTTATCGGCTTTTTTGAACCCCAAACCCTTAGCATGATGTTCACTCTGTGCCTAAATATTCTCTTATTCCTCTACACTAGACAAGAGCTAAATTTTATACAGTTAAGGCTTGTTGGAGTTCAAGGTTAATTAGAGGATTGGATTTGAAGTCATTACGTTGAATAACTTCTTCACATATATAAATAATCCAAGTAATGGTTACTCTGCTGAGACACTATAAAATATGGAATTCCTTTTGAGGATAGCGGTCAGCAGAACGGCTATATCATTCATGCTACGAGAAATAAATTCCTAACTACATAAAGCAAGACATACCAATGTACGTATAGTGGCGGTTATCGATATAAGCAAGAGAAGTAATGAATATACGACGTAAGGATTCCAAGGCAACTTTCGATCAAATTAACAGAGCTTGATAAATCCTCACTAAATTTTTCATGTACTCTAACACGTTACAAAACAGCAAAGAAAATACAACAAATGTATTCATTATATCACGAATAGCAATACAATAGAAATGACATTTTCAGGGGCTCCTAGAGGCGTATAAATAATTAATCGAGCGACTCGTGTAACAGTATTCAGGACCAAGATATTAATGAAATTCTTCAATATAATAAAGGAGACAAGACAACATGACTGATATGACGTAACGATGATAGTGGCTTCAAATAATAACTTATCTGACCTAAAGAAAGCATCATTAAGGATATGGACACACAGGCAGACACACACACTCGATAGACTTATATTATACGTAGAAACTATAAAACACATTTATGTTGATCATAAAACATCGTTAACACGCAAGTGACAATTAGCCTTTTTTTGGAATCAAAATTTACCAAGTATCAATAAATTCTATCGTGATTCCATTGAAGAAAAGATTCTTCTGTAGAAAGCTCAGTTAACAATACGGACTCAACTTTACGATCACTGGCCAGTGCGATATCCTTAGACCAATACTACAAAATTCCAACACTGAACTAAAGATACCCTCAGCCATTTCCAAAACACATACAGAATGAAAGTTGTCTAAGATATTCAAATCAACACACCAAGACGCCGGCAATTTCCTTCTATTCACCGGATGGGCAAAAATAAACAGAAAATGTTTGCCTCTGAGTTTATGACATAATCCCCTAAAGTTATTGATCAAAACAATCCACTAGAGCCGCTTGACAATCAAACATGAGTTCCCGACTCTGTGAATGAAAAAAAAAACGAAGTTCTGGATAACTTTTTAACCTGCTATCAAAAAACCCCAGCACCGTTTCGTAAATGAACAGTTTGTCTTTTCAAATTATTGGTCATCAAGCATTTTTATCCCTCTAATCTCGGCGAGGTTTTCTTCGCTGACGAGGCGACGGCTGCTTTTCCTGTGGACGAGACAAGATGATTAAGAACGGGGAAAAATTCACAGATCTATCGCAACAATATTTCAGAACAATATTTTTCATATGAGCTTTGAACAACTGAACCAATGTCGCTCGTTACTCGATTATTTAGTTGCAATGCCAATAAATGAAAAGATAAAAAGGTGACAATAGAAAAAGAAGTTTTAGAAAAAATTGATCTCAAGCCATCAATTTTAACAAAAGATTCAAATAATAATTCATAGAGAACAGTTAAAATTTAATCAGTGTTTTGAAATGCTTTTAAATTTATATACAAACTCTCACCTCATCTGATTTACTGGACGGATCATCGAGGCCATCTGCGGCCTCCTCTTCTTGTGAACTTCCTTCTTCTTTATCGTCTTGTTCTTCTCCATTATCCTCATCTCGATTCTCTTCTTCGGGTTTTTCTTTCTCTTCCTCCGCTTCTGCATCCTCTTCCTCTGCTTCTGCATCCTCTTCTTCCTCAGCATCCTCAACCTCATCAACATCGTCACCTACATCGTCATTATCTTCTTCCTCTTCAACAATTCCTTCAGGCCTGTCCACGTCATCCGAGGTGTGGGCGTCGGTCTTTTTGCGTGATGCTTGATCTTCTTCAGCTTTCCTATCCTGTAAACAAAAAAATATCAATCAACAGGAACCTTATTTTTCCAAATTGAACATTCAAAAAAATTATTTTAATTATATCTTGACACGTTAACACAAATAATCCTCACATTGAAATACAGTGGACACTCAGAGGTGGACTGACTCAGAAATCGACAAGATCAAAAGTAGACGCAACATTTTGCAAAAATAAAGGCTTCAAGTTGTCGGAAAATCTCAAGTCGATGCAAGGCATGTGCTTTTTATAAACTACTGCTGCTGTATCACAAATTCAATACTAATTTGCGTTAGTCAGGAGCATTAATCAGTTGCCCAGAAAATTAGATCGGGCATTGCGGCATTTCGTTCGGGATCAGGGCTTCAATAAAAAAAAATTCGGATTAACTCCATTATCATTTATAAATCATCATTCAAAACACACCTAATCCTAGTCATGTTTCAATGCCACGTAATCAAAGAATTTTTTTCTGGACGATAATCATTAATAATTTAATCCAAAACTAGAGCATTTTCCTATTTCGTCAATTCTAAATCGACAATATGAGACACGTTAATGCCACTGACTATAGGCGAGGCACAGCAGCACATGATGACTAGCACGACCGGCACGGCCACCAGCAGCACGTAGATGGCATACAACCAGGGCCTCTCGTTGCTGTAGTCCAGGAATCGCTGCAACACACCGCCCTGACCACAACATCAAAAACTTAGAAACTTGGAATTTCAATGCAAGACTAAAGTTCAAAATGTAACACACATCGGAAGATAGCATGGATATGGATACAAGTTAAATTTCACCATGTGCATCACCATGTTTTGTACTGTAGGAATTAATACCTATATGTATTTTTAAAGTTATTTGAGCTACGTAAAAGCGAAGTGTAATTATTCATTGCATGATCAAACTCAAGAGTAACTACTTGACCCAGCAAACAATAATAAATCAAAATAAGTGAATCCCTGTTCAATATACGATGAACATATTGACAAATATTTTTTGATAGATAAATAAATAGATAGCAGCAAATAATCAGGAAAATGTCGAGGCGGCTTCACATACAAAAATCAAAATAATGGGTTAACAGACTAATAAAAAAAATTTCTCGACATTAAAAGTAAAAGCAAAATTAGAGAATCTCACCTTGCCCTTCTCGAGCTTAGCAATCTTGAGATCGAAAGTCTCGGCAGCAAACTCCTTTGCTTCAGCAATGTTGTCCGAGATGAAAATGTTGTCAAACAAGATATTATTTGACATGGACCACAGCTCGAACCCAACGGCGCTCTAAGAATGGATGAAGAAGATCAACACAATCAATTTTATTGGGCTATTTGAACTGCAACTCATAGTAATCAACCTCTTCTTGAACAGTAAATCTCCTAGTGAAACCAATAAAGTTTAACTAAAATGGACGTACTTGAAATGAATTCTTCCAATAAATAAATACTTTAAAAATATTCAGCGTTTTATGAGCTCAAGCTAGAACACAGAAATTTTCAAGTTATACTAGTGGTACGACATAAGGCGGCAGAAAATACTTAATAATAATTTGACGGAGGGAAGGAGAATGAACTCACAATAGGGGTCATCTTGAACGGCTCGAGATCATTGAAGTAATTGGGGTTGGGAATCATTTGTGGCATCCAGACTCCTCGATAGTTGGGGTTAGTGATTTGCTTGGGCTTCCACTTGCCCCTGAAGTTGGGGTTGTCAATGAGAGGACGTTGCCAAGGCCCGCAGCCAGGTGCCCCGGAGCAGGCAGGGTTGTTGATCAGAGGCGCCTCCCACTCGCCGTCCATTTCGTTGTCCCTGCGCGTATCAGCCAATAAGATTGTCGGTATTAACGATCTTGTCTAGACTCAAATTGAATGCGATTTTTTAAAGGTACGTATATGATTTTTGTTTAGAGTGCAATAAATTAAAATTCAAATTAAAGCATATTAATTTGCTAAAAAATTATTTCACATTTCACCAGCAGGAAGACATTGTAATTAGTTACACCTACACACCCTCATCACTATAGCACCCACAGAAGTGTCCCAGACTCCAAGAGTGTACCAGTTACAGCTTCAGGTAAATGTGAATGATGAAGATGATTAATAAATTACCAGTCATCTGGACGGACTGCCTCGGGATCGGGGATCATATCGGGCTCATTCTCCAGCCACCCGCTAGGCATGGTGGCGCTGGCGTCAGGGATCTGTGGTAAATCAGGTGTTAAGGATTACTTTCAAATGGTCGATAGAACTAGTGATTAAATTTAATGAAAGAAAAAGAACACAAATCAGTGCTAAAAACAAAAACAAATGAGTAACGTAACTACGTAGAAATAGCTGCATATATATTTTAAGCAAGTTTGATTGAAGACCAGAGCATGCTTCAATTAAATCTTAATTTTTTTCAATGAAACGAACAAAATTTCTTGCTGGCGCCGGGAGATCAAAAAGCAGGTTACCAAATGAAATTTCAATGGAATGCGAAGTTTGCAAGTTGATAGCTGGAGATTTCTTCAGTCTTCAGCTATCAACTTGCAAACTACAAGATTAGTCCGGATGCTGAAATTATTTTCAGAGTAATTTCAAGTTTAGATTTCAAACTGTATCCGCAATACCTTTGATTTGTACTACTGTCATTTCCAAAAGTTTATTTTCAAGTGTTGCAAAACCCTTCACTTGCTTGATAATGATTATTTTATATTAGAAGCGTCCCATTCCATTAAAATGTCATTTGGTAACCTGCTTTTTGATCTCCCGGTGCCAGCAAGACATTTTGTTCGGCTCACTGAATGAACAAATAAGAAGATTACGTATTAATAAAAAGCATTCTCTGGCCTTCAATCAAACTTGCATAAAAGAATGGCTCCTGCCGAATTACACCAATATTTTTTTAAATATATATATGTTCTAAAAACCAAGTTAACACGTTGTAGTTTATTTCTGCAACATCAATGATCAGCGAAGAAGATAAAAAATTCCAGAACAAAATTTAAACGGAAGCCCTGAATCACCAGTTGAAAATTAGATCCCACTTTAAACATCGAATCTGATAGTGGCTAATCAAGGGGGAAACTTTGAATAATAAGCAGTACCGGTATTAGACTTCAATTTTCATTTCATTGAAACGGCACCTTTCTGGGAGCATCATCGTCCCAATCCTCAGGCTTCACATCTTCAGGATCAGGAATAGTTTCTCGCTCATCCCAGTCGGTAGGCTTGGAGTCATTGGGGTCGGGGATCTCAGGCTCGGGGTTAACAGGCGGAGTGAAGTCTTCCAACAAGTTGCCTGTGTTGATCACCTAAAAAAATTGCACACATTTTTTAAAAATCCAAAACATTTATTTGGGCAGCATTAGCATGAAAAAATATACATATACACAATCTTTTTGTTTTCAGCTACGTATCATTTCCTAAGATGGAATTTTTCCATTGCTAACTATGAGACTCACTTCGTGATCAAGACTCATTTCAAAAGTGTTGTCAGGTCTGATGATGAGCGTGTAGAGATGTGGTCGCTTGTCAGAGAACGAGTCCTCAAATTTGCCAAGTGGGCGCTGTTGATAGAACATGAATTTAAACCAGACATGGAATGTGCCATATAGCTTGATATCTATCTACACATGATAAATTCAACAAATTAATATTGATTACATCTTATAAAGAAGATGCCGCATGGCAATAAAACAGTGAAAAGACTCGTATTGACTGGTACAATTGCATTTTTGAGTAAAAATAGTGAATTAACGTCGTTAATCAACAAAAATCGCATTAGTAAAATGAAGCGAAACAGGATTGGATCAAATGCTGGAAGAAGCTTTGCAACAAAAAGAACAGTGTAGAATGGACGAAAGAAAACGAGGGCAAGTTGGCCATGGCTCCATCTTCCATGCATGGGAAGGGCTACAAAATTGGACTAGTATACTCGGCCACTCCAAATAAACATTTTTATATGAAAAAATAAGAGGGCAAAATTTACATGATTGGCATACTTTTCAGAATTTAGTACCTAGATCCTGGGATAATTTTGGAAAACTTGAAGAATTAATAGTAGATAAATTAAGCTCAATTGTGTTTTTAAGAGATAAAATTCCAATTACAATTGCACAATGGCAGAGAACAAACAAAGCCAAATTTTGATGCAATATCAAAATGAGTAAAATGCCAGTAAGTCCTTAACTTACCTTAGCATGTTTTTCCTCAATACTGCCATTGAGAGGGTTAACATGACGGAAGATGAAGTGCATTTTAAAGTCATTGCCACATTTGTCAGGCCCAAACATGATGGTGTAGGGAGTTTTCTCCTGGAACTCAGTCAGCTTTCCATCCCCTAGGCTCAGCAACTGAAGAAATACATTTTGCATTAGATGAGATATTATTTAAACAGAAAAATATAGAGTCCCAAATTGAGAATGAAATGCATTGATGCATAATTTTTCAGGTTGATCAAACGGAATATATTGACAAAATATTTATTCTTGTATAACATTACCATTTTCAACTGCAGAGCTTACAAAATTTTTTAAGATAAAAATTATTTATATAAGATATCAATTGATGTTATCTCAAATAAGCAAAGCATTCCATGAATATACTGGTCATGGCAACATGATCAATTCTTGCTCACAGGCCTATAAAAGTTGTACTATGAAAATGAGAAGCCCACGATGAATATTCAGGATACTAACAGATAAAATTATTTAACTACTAACAATGACGTAATGCGTCATAAATCTACAATAATAAACATTACTAATCAGCTACTCACTTTGAGGTAAGCACCACCACACTCTTGTCCCTCTTGTAGGGTCACGTCATACTGTACTACAAATGGCTTGGCACCAAATTTGAAGGGGCGACTGAGAGGAGCAGAAATGGCAGCATGCTTGGCTTTGGACTTGAGAACAAGTCCTCTGTCACCCTTCAGGAGAGGCACAACAGGTTCTTCCACCGACCAAACCCCTGCCAAAAAACAGTAAGCCATTTTACACCCAGAAAGAAACAGGTAAGCCATTTTACAGCCAGACTCTAAAAAAACCTTTTGTAAACATTTAAGTAAAAATTTCAAGAGAAAGCAAGCATGACGAAAAATAATTTGTATGGGTATACTTAAACCAATTTTTTCAGAAGGTGCATCTCAAGGTCTAAAAATCAAACCCTTCTGTAAACCATCTTAAAATAAATAAAAACATTCCAGTTAATGATGTATTCCATAAAAATATGCAAGCTTCACAATTACCGTCATATTTGGCAATTTCTGCATCAACTCCATCTTTCTTAGCTTGTGATTTGATCCAAGTTTTGCTAAATTTGACAATGTCATCAAAAGTTTCAGCCATATAAGAGTTGGGAGGAGGTTTGGGAGTGGCATAAGCAATGTCTTCCTCCTCAACAGCAGGGCTCTCAGTGGAAGCAGCATCTTGTGTCGATGTGCTCTCAAACTGTCGGCACAATATAAAAAATTAATTACAGTACCTATTTCAACAACAACAATTTTAACATTTTGTGAAAACTCCAATCAAATACATTTAAATTCATAGCCATAAACAAGATTAAAACAGATCACTAGCATGTAGGTTTGTTCTCTACACACATTAAACCTTCAAAGAAGAGATCTATAATTAGCTCTCCTCAACATTTTCAACAAAAAATTTTTATTTTAAAGAGTACAAAGCATCAGTTGAAAATAATACAATTTCAGTCACTCAAACTTACCTCCTCAGTTTCCACAAAAGAATCTGCATCAAAATCTTCAACAATGTTGGCCTCAGCAGCCATAAAGTGAAATAGTATGAAGACACAAATGAGCCAGAGGCTCTTACTCTTGGGTATTCTGTCTGAAATGCCCATCCTAAGAAAACTGAAAACTTAATCAAAAATATTTGTTTCTATCTGAAAATAAGAATACCCTAAAATTAAAATGATAAATGAGGGCACATTGGTGGAGAACACATATTTGCATGGAGGGAAAATAAAAGAATAAACTGACTGAGTCACTGAACAGTAAACATGTGATCTATGGTCAGCCTAAGTGGAGGAAATGTGATATCAGATGGATTTGTATGGCTGCTAAAAACCCTGCAGGTGGCTTAGGCTAAAATAAATTGCCAGTAATTCCATGGAATGCATATAATAACAAATGCAGTGAAAATTAACTAAGAAGCGTAATCTGGAAAATTGAATCTGCATGAAGCTAGAAGCACCTTTAATGGAAGCCACATCAGCTAAAGATGAATAATCAAAACAGCAAGAGCTGCCTACTGTACCAGGAGCAATGTTCATGCAATCTGTATGGCATATTTTTATAACTTCAATGCAACCAGTTGGAACATTGCTCATAGCTACAGATAAGCATTGATTTGTTAACAAAGTAATTTGTTTTTATATAATTAAGTGTTCTAATCCTAAGTGTCGAAATCCAAAATTTTTTTTATGAATGCTTTTTTCCTAAACAGTTCTCATTAATTTACTTATACTATATTTGTCATCATTATTGTTTGCAAATAGATAAGCCTATGGCAGAAAAATAATTTAGTTTACAAGCTGCAATTCATTTTCAGTTGACTAATGATGGTTTTTCTATTTCAGATTGCCAGAGCTGGAAGTCCAAAGAAATAAGTTCATGCCTGCTGATACTCTGGAATGATTCTAAACAGTAAACAATTCATCTCTGTTTCTAGGGTATTCAAATAAATTAGCTATATAATGATACGCTTTTCCCTGAAGAACTAAAATATGCTAAAAATTAATAAATTAAATTCCTTGAAAATTAGTCTTTGTATTTGTCTTATGTGATTAATTTCTTTATAAAAATGATGATTGAACAAGTAATTTTGCTAAAATGTCAATACTAGCTTCCAAACTTTAACAGCCTGGCCTCCAATATAGAATTCTCCATAAGGCTGCTATGATGAACATTTCATAAAAATGTTTGGTGAGAAAAAATTTGCATTACAAGGTGTAATTGGATTGTTTGTACCAATAACTAAATAATTAGAAATAGAAAATATGTTGCTGGAATGTTGGAACAGGCTGTGCTAGTACCAGAATCATAAATAAAAATTTGGTCTCATGACTCATGAATGATATCCTACATATTTTATACAATAACATGCCTACTTTTGCACAAACTCCCAACCTATCTACAACATAGTTTTTACATTTTTAAGAGAACATGCTTGTGAATTCACGGACTACTAATATAATATGTATAAATAAGCGGCATTCTCAAGAAGCAAACAAAAATCATGAATAACTTAAAATGATTAGAATATTGAAATACTTATTTTGATAGTCGCGTATGTAAAATTTAAGTAAAAAAAAAAACAAGCATTTTTAGAAACCTTGTGTGGGCCATTCTAGACTTAAAATATGCTTTACCTCTTTTTTGAATTTAATAAAATTAGATAACTAATACTTGTTATTGTGGAATATCAACAAATAAAATTTTAGTGCAGTGATTTATTTTGCTATTTATTTTCTCATTTGGCTGTAACTCGTAGAAAACTCTGCACAGATAGACTTGGTTACAAAATAGTATTAGAGGAATTAGGAAAACCCCTATAGTAATAGGGGTTTTCCTTGAAAATTCTCATTTCAGGCAATGAATTTTCTTTGTAAAAAAGCATGAAAATATGAAGATACAGCTTTTATGATAAATTGGCAGCATAAACACATGTATAGTACTTGACTTTAGCAATCAATGTCAAGGGACTTTTGTAAACCATACATTTGATTGGACCAAATGGACAGATAGCTCTCAAAGCAATTTTGACTTTTGAGTAAAATATATAGCCAAGATATAATTTATTTAGCAAGTACCTATGTGATAAGAGAGATACCGAGAAGTTTCTCAATGCCAACAAGCATTGAAATCCATGTGGAAACATAAATTTTTAATATTTTTAGCTACTTAATGCCATGAAACTTTACTTAAATACAGCTTTTTATTTTGAACAAAATCAAATTTATTGCCTGTTGAACTGTTGGCACGTTGGTTGGTAAGTACACACTTTGCACTGGGCAGTTACATCTTGTGTGAGAAATGATGCTGGGCTCCTAGTCAGCTACCTAGTGTGCTGACTGAGCTCACTGTACTGCAGACTGTGGAGCAGTCCGTAAAGGAGCATTGATTAGTCCTAAATCTCAATTTTAATATTTTCCTAATATGAATCTCATGTTTAATATTAATTATGGAATGGACTTAGTCTGTCTGGAAAGGTTTTTGAATCAAAGTAGAAATTTATGTCTCAGTTGACTCACTTGACTGCACAGTTGTCATTTATAGTTACTAAACATGGGTCTGGTCTGGAGAGTGGAAACCTGGTGGTTACAAAATAGGTTGGTTAACTTACATTTTTGCTTGTAAATGGTAGTTACATTTTTTGTTGCACTCCAAGTAAATCAAGTTCATTTTTGAGTCCTATAAATAGACTAATAAGTACCGGTAGCTTGGATAGCAGCATTATCATACATAAAAAACTGATTAAAATGTTGAGTTGATGAGGAAATTAACAGATTCTTAAAAATTTGTGGTTTGACACTATGCTTTGAGTTTGAGGAACTATGTGACCAACCATTAGTTAGGTAGAATAAACCAGAGTACCGTCAAACAGGGTGACAAGGAACAGGCAGGGTAAATCGGAATGCGCGTCCCACATTTCGTAGAAATGCTGTAGCAGCTAAACTAATCAAAATTTTGCAAAACTAAAAATAGCAGCATAAACTTCAACATTTTTAATATCTATTATGTATAAAGCTAGTTAAGAAATAATACATTTACTATCTCTAAAAAATCGCTGAAAAAAAGAAAGTGTGAAAAGTGCGACTTTGGAAAAGTACCTCTACTAAGGTCTGGAGCAAAAAAATATTTGCCATATTACAAATTTTAATTACATAAAAGTTGCACACAGGTGTTGGCTTGAAAACACAATTGATGGAATTTGCCTACCTATCTCATTCCAAAAAAATGGCAGTTATTTCCATGCGATGGGGTAATAAGGGACAACCCCCCAGAGGGCTCCAGTTAACAAAAAAGGCTCCAGTTAACAAAAAAAGTCAATTAACAACAAAGAATTTTGGTTACATTTACCTTTCTCAGCAAAAAAAATTCACTTCCCAAAAAATTAATGCATCATCAGCCATCACAAAATTGTGCACAGAATGTCATATATAGCATTGTGCACTGGGCATCATAGAATGAAAAGTAATCAACCTAAACTATGATTTTTTTCTCAAAACACATGATGGTTGTTTCTAAAACATTCCTTCCTGCTTCAGGTATGTTTTTTATGATCTTTTTTATATATTTAATTCATTTAACCCAATTAAAATGGTCTGAAATTACAAGCCATACTGTTAGCTTACAGATACAGAAGAAATGCTATACAGCTGCTGTCCTGTACTCCTGCTGATATGATATATATGAAGCTTGCAGTGGACAAGGTTGTTGTAGCCTAAATGCTCAAAGTCAATGGCTTTTTTTTTTTATACGGTAATATCACATCAATAATACAGTAATAAAAGAATATGGCAATATCATATCAATAAAGGATAAACAAGTAAAAAATACAGAAAATGTCACTTATTCTACATATACATCATCTTGGTACAATGAAAGAGGAGGACTTCAGAGTACTGTTAGACTGTTAGTACCTAGCTAATAGATGACTAGGCTAAGATGAGTAGGTAGCACTCGTAGCAGCAACACTATTGTTTAGCGTAGCAGCAACACTGTTGTGTAGCACTGTAGCAGCAAGTTAGCAACACTGTTGCTGCATGTTGCATAGCAGCAACACTGCTGTCAGTGCTGTGTAGCAGCAAGTGTCCAGCAAGTAGCAACACTGTTGCGCAGCAGCAAGCCAGCAACACTGCTGTGTAGCAACAACACTGTTGTGTAGCCCTACACTCTCAACTCTGCATGCTTCAAAGGTTTTAAAATTGAGTTTTATTTCAAGTGTCTTGGGTTAGGCCTACCACCTTGGACCTCCTACTCCTAGTAGTCTAGTACCCTGTTACTAGGGGTAATTTCTAATTTGGGACGGTTTTATTTTGCGTCAGGCACCTTACAAATAGGCCTAGCATATGGAATTTTTTTGAAGATGCCATTCAAAAGCCCTCTCAAAAAGCTATAAAAATAAAATGAGCCTAAACTTGTTTATGAAATGTTTCATCCTAAGAAGTTAGGTATTAACAAAAAACTTTCAAAACCGTTCCTTGTCACCCAGGTTATTCACCCCATCTGACAGTAGCTACTCAGAGTACTTGGAGTAGTATTGTCAATTTGACATTTCGTAAAAACATTACTTTTTGTGCCAAGGGCCGGAGGGAAATATATGACGAATGAAGCCGCATCACATTTCGCACAATTATTCGTTGACAGTAGACCATTGAAAAAACATGAAATGAACTATTTTTCTAAACTTCAACGTTCATCCTACAAGTTGTAGGATGAACGTTGAAGTTTAGGTTGTAGTTTAGGTTGGTTGGTTGTAGGCTACAACCAACAATGAGTGTCTCAGCAATTAGCAAGTACCCAGGAACCCAGCCTATAAAAATTTTATTTCAAAATGAAGATAATACTAATGTCTGCACTCTGACTCCGGCACTCCCCAGGGACTGGCAGGGAGATTTGACAACTTTGTCAATCTCTAATGACAGTGCAATCATTGCAATGGAAATTATGGAAGTTGAAAGATGAAAACCGCAAGTACCAGTAGCAGCGAGTAATCAGCAACGCATATTACAAACTTCGAAGTGAGCGAGCTCAGCTTCCAGCGGGAAGAAAAAAGAGAAGTTTCTCCAGGTGGAATGAAGAGTAAGACATTTCTTAATTAAACCCAGCGTCAGGCCGTCAGCGAGAACTAAGCCTGCCTATCTAAGCCTAAGGTGCTTGCGAAATAACTCACCCAAGTCCAAATAATTTTACGTTTAAAACAAAACTGCTCAAAAATTAAAGTCAACCCTTACAGAACATTAAATGATCACACCTAATAATATTAATTAGTCTAAAAGACACACCATAAAATTTTCTACGTAAGGCTTATTCAGTTGTTGATTTGGAACCCGGAACGTCAGTTGTTCTAGGGCTCTGTCACGAGAGTAAGATAGGTTTACCCTAATATTTCACTAGAATGTTCTAAGGTGTGTCAGCATTATTTTGATCGAAAGTTAATGTTCTTTTGTAAAGTAATATGAAGAAGCTAACATATTTATTCGCTAATCTCTACTGACAAATCAAGGTGCTTATTGATATTTCAACACGTACTGACGTACACAACCCATTCACCGATACTCCGTCAATATCATTGTCAACATACATTTGCAAGGGCGCCGATAAAGCCCGATATGTAAGATGCATTAACAAAATTAGAATTTTTTGTTGCTCCATCATCTTGCTAGTCAGCACTCATAATTGACAACCTAAATAAATACGCATTTTATTCCTGAATGAGATGGATTACGCTTCAGCAGGCTGGTACATTTATCAAGTCAGAGCGGTTTCTCTGGAATCGATATATTAAAATCATGCAACTCAAGCAAATCGCGACGTTCAATAATGAATTTTACTTGTGAATTAATCCTGGAGCTAGAGACCTTCTTCGGCCAGCCAGCAATAACAACACGAATAACAATACCCAGCCTCATGGACTCACAGGCACCACTCGCGAAAATGCTGGAACACCGTCAGCAGTCATCGCTCAAGGAAGGTCGCTCAGAAGCATTCTGTTGTGCATCCTTCAAAGGAGGTAAAAAAGACGCACGCTGTCCCGGCTCCACTTACTTGCAACTAATTAATGTCTCATCCTGCTCACTTGCTGCACGTAAATGGGAATGGAGGCAGCCTTCATTTTTTAAAGATTGAAAGTTAGCACGCAAAATAGGCGGGAGGGGGGTATGAAAATAGTTCAAGGCGTGTACTTCATAATAATTATTATTATTTGGCATAAGTAATTGATATTTCGCGTACAACAATAGAAACATGAATGACAACGACATCAACTTATTCCTGATAATCTTTATTGAATAAAGCAACAGAAAGAACCAGCCGAAATTTGATGGGTTATCAAGCGCATAATTAGCCAATTTAAGCCAGATCTGATGTCAAGTGTCCTTATCATCACCTTGGTAGGAATATTTTTTTTTTAAATGAACATAATTAGGAAACAATTAACATGAAGTTTTTCTTCGATAAATGGTATACTATTGCAACCATTAAAGTCAGAGGATCCAATAAGTGAAAAAACAATTGTTTTACATCATTTATTACATCATTTATTTCAGCCCACCTACCGTAGTTTCTTCCACAAAAAGAAACCGAAGAAACTTTGGGCGTTTAAGGCATTTACATGATAAATTACATATATGCAGGAATAATTTAGGCAATCATCACCTTAGGAGAGCACGTAAATGTAAAAAATTCCGTACCGCAAAAAGTTAGTGAAAACCACCAAAAAATTAGGACAGAAATCAAATAAATAGCCATACACAAAGCAAAATACTTTCACCGAATGGCGCAAATAGGAGAGAAAGAAAGATGTTTACGTATAAAAATAAATTTCAGCGATGTCTCAACAAACATAGACGCCCTAGCAGAAGTGAAGAGGTTAGACCGCAAGCGGACATGATGCCGTGGAGACGAATCTCAGCCAACAAAGTCAGCTGTGGGCATGCAAATGCTAAATACCTTTATTTCATCCACCTTTTTTCACGTTACAATCGGAAGAAGAGCAAGCCTATGAGAAATAAAGAAATTCTTGGGCAACATAAATAGTGAGCAAAAAATATTACCTAATAATGAATGAGAAAGCGTCATGTTATCGAATCGAAGAAGTGATCATTATGTTTTATTGTAGGTAGTAACAAAATATTTATAAATAGTTATCTTGGGCGTGAGCTCAACTTAAATTTTACACGGAACATCTACAGATATAAAAAGCCGAAACCATCTTCCCGAAATCACGTTTTATACTATTTTTAACAGTTCTTCGCCGTGGAGCGTAGGTCCTCGTAAGAGCGTGCAGGCATATGCAAACAATTTACTGAACTTTGGAAGCAGCTCGACAGAATTGGATGAGGTGTACAAGTTGTAGTAGAATTAATCCATAACAATAGAGCTTAATGTACTATACAATAATGGTACTGTACACAACACTATCAAGAGGCTCGTTCGATCCGAACGCACATCACCACTCGCTGAGATCACAACCAGATCGCCGCGGAACACTCGACATAATTCAGGCCAATTTTTTATAGGTCTGATACGGGCAATGTATCTTAGTCGTCACACTACTGCCGATTAACTATCTTGAACACATTATCTTAAGGGACAGGAAAATCTCCGCTTTAGAGTATTACCATACATGTCAAAATGGGAAAATAGTAAGAAATTGTATGACCCGGAGTAAAAGTGATGTTCGTGCAATGAACAAAGTCTCGTATCACACGATGCTGGCAGAAACCTTAAAGAGCCAGGCTGTCCACTCAACCATTTGTACTTCCCAAGAATTTTCAGCAGCATATATCAACTTAACTTTTACAGAAGGACTTCTGGTGAGCTCTCAATATATACAAGCTTTCAAGTATACATGACTGAAGTTTACCTAAGGAGTAAGAGCTTCTCAAAAATGTACAAGAGAATTTAAATTCTCCTTCGTATATCCGGCGGCGATAGTGAAAGACGGAGTCTCAAGTGTGATGTAGTGAGCTACATGGCAATTGTCTGGATAGATTTCAAATTTTAAAGATAATAAATAAACATCCAGTTAGTTTCAAATTTTAACCGTAGATCAATATAGAAAAAAAAAGTTAGAACTTGAAAATGCACGACCGACGACGCTCACTACGATTTAATATAAAATAGAAATGTTCGCGTATCAAACAACCATAACAGGGTTCCACTAAGGGGACGAGAACAAAATAAAATCTGTGAGCAAATTACATGAGTGTCACTGCAGGATCGACTTGCCTAACAAAACACATCACAGTGATGGGTTTCCCAAGTAAAAATATGTACACGACCAGTTCTCATATCATACAGCCTAGTCTTTAAGTAAAAGCTACATACACCAACTCTTCAATTTCAACTAACACATAGGACGAAATTCATCATTTTAATACCAAAAGCCAAATTAATAATACACAAAATATTTAGGTACCTAGAAAATGCCTAGGTAGATGACGCCTTTTCTATCAAGTGTGTGGTTCAAAGAACACTACCGCAACACTTGAGATGGAAGATCTCTGCCAACACTATAGGGCACTCATTGTTAGAGGTTATTGCTTCACCTATGGGTTTCGAGTGTTGCCCGTAAACAACTCAGTGTCATATGGGGTTAACATGATCCCAAACATACATCTATTCTGGAACACAATAAACGCATCAAACGCGAAGTAATGAGAAACAACGTTTGTAAGCCCGAAATTACGGGATGCGATGTTGGTATATTTTTGGAGCGTTTTACCGCCTTAAATCAGATTAAATTAGATCGCTAACTTCGTCTTCTTTTCCTCGTTCCTCGTAAGCTTGAGATACGTGCTTTGAAACGAGCAGGACTATTAATTCGCTACTGAAACTGTCTTCTCGAGAGAAGCTTAATCAAAGGCAGAGCAGCTGAGGCAAGTTTCTATCACAAGAAAACTTGCTAGTGAAATGCGATGAAAATCTATACTAACGGTGAAATGACGAGTTGATAAGGATGAGATGAAGTGAATGTGAGGCATGAAGGTCGGAGAGGGAATTGTTATATTAAAGCCACCAACGCACATAATACTACGATGAAGGAGCCATTGCCGTGTCATTCGGCAATACTGTTCCGGACTTGCTGACTGAGTCGCAATTAAGAGGACGAGGAAGCAGAGTATCGTCCTCGGTGTTAACTTTGGTCGAAGTTTCCGCAACATTCGAGGGTGGCTCTTTCAAAGATTTGTTGGCAGCTGCGTTGGTAAGACTGCGAGCAACAGCCTCAATGCCCTTCGGGGCCACTGGAACATTACCAGCTTCATTTTTTTCTTTAGCCAAATAAAAATTTCTCTCAGGCCCAGAACTACCAAGAGAACTACAATTAACACTACTACTTCTAGCTTTACAATGTTCTTCGGGTGTAGAACTTTTCTCCGATTTGTCTGAATGACTCGAGTTTTCTGATGTACACAATTTGTCGGTAGATAGGGGTGGTTTCAACATTTTTTGTCTTGTATCACCGTCATGATGTGTAGAAGTTAAGCCACATAAATCATTAGTTTCGACAGAATTTTTATCGGCATGGTTGGTAGAAGGTAAAAAATTTGTGTCTATCATTGGCAGCGGACATTTAAGTCCTATGGAATTACCGTCAATCACAGAATTAACAGATGTACTGGCCGAGACAGCTTGAACTTTAACATCTTCCGCGTTCTCGCTGCACTCGTTGCTGTTATTCTCTGGTTTTAACCTATCATTTGGCTCGTCAACATCCATTGGTTCATGAGGAGGAGACGCACCGTTAGCGGAAGGAGGCTCAGGCAAATGGCTGGGTTTACTGTCAGCAGTTGAGCCATTTGTAGCTAGCGGGGAGTGAACTGCATTAGTTGACGCTTCTGCAGTAGAATTTGAAATTGGCGACTTTTCGGTCCTTTCCGATTTTGCATCACTACTGCCGTCAGCTGAGTTACACGTGGAAGGAGATACAGTGGCAGTGGTAATGGTGGTCACGGTTGAAGTAGATGCTGCAGTTAAACCAGTACAAGAGGACAATGAAGCTGTAGAACAGGTTTCGGAATTTGCAGTGTCGGAAATTGAGGTAGTAACGGATGATTCTATTGAACCATTATTGGAGTGTTGGCTAGTGTAATCAGAGAGAGCAGCTACGAGAACTGGGGTTTCTTGGGGAGTGGTGTTGGGGCTGAAAAGTGACGCTGGAGGCACAACTGCAGGTGTTACTTCCATCTCTTCCGTTTCCCGAGTATCTTTTGGAGAAGGAGAATCAGGCGAATACTCACTCTTGACGTGAGCCATATTGTAGAGAACTTGGGACAATTGAGATGCAACGTAAGTATCTAAAATTTGGCTCATGACCAGAGTCAGTAACCTGTTTTCACAGGTAGCTAAAATTCTGGAATTTTCTGATACTTTGGATAGGTGCACGAGGGTGTTGGCAGCACGGCGCACCATGTCCAAGCTTGTGCCCATCAAATCAGGATTTTCCTTAAGAGCAGAAACACCTTGTGAATTAGCCACATTCATTGCAGCACTTTCCGCTTCCTCAATAAATGCAACTAATAATGACACTGAGCCATTTTGCATTGCCACTAATCTAGCTACACCTGATTCAGCAGCTGCAAAGTAATGCAGTAAATTAATAGAGAACTCGCGTAGTACCTGGTCTTCCCCTCTGCATAACATCCGTGTAAGCTGTGAACACAACCGCTCGAGGCGAGAGAATGGAGGAGTTGCAAGCACCAGATCTGTATTTTGGTCTTGCACGCATAACTTTACAAGAGCTTCCAGAGCCAGTCGCTGAGGGGAGAGTGCAGACTGAGCACTGCCACCGCCGCTAGGCAGTGGATCTTGACCGTAGGACGCGGGACATGTAGCCCAATGTAATAAACCTGACACAATGGGTCTCGTAATTTCTTCGGGATACTGAGACAAATCCAGGTGTCCAGATATGTTACACAATGTCACAAGACAGGCTTCATGCAGATGGTGGAGGTACGGCCACCACCAATGAACGTCGTTCGAGAGAGAGCTACACCAATCACTGAGGTCAGCATCATCTTCTCGGTCGTAGTGAGGAGTTGATGGAGCTCTAGATGGATGCTCATGATGAAGCAAGATCGTCCGTCCTAGGAGTGCCATCATTGCAGGATTTTTGCCCATAATCTCATCATTACCGGGAATGAAAGACAAGTTTCTCAAAACTGTTCCGAGGCATAAAACGCGACGAGCAAGCCAGTCTTTTGCTTCACTTGTGACACACAGCGATGCCTCATCTGGACTCCAAGATTCTTCTTCCACTTCCTGCACGGGTCGTTTCTTATTCACAACAAAAACGTTACTATTTTCAGCTGCGTCCTTTGTCTTCGCTTCTTCTTTTTCTTCTACTAGCTTTGGAGTCTTTGAATCAAGATTAACTTCTTGCTTACATTCCTCCGTGGACGCAATAGGTTTTTCCAAGTTTGGCTCGACATCTTTTTCTATCGGACTTGTTTTAACTGAACCCTGATCAGCAGTTTCTACAATCTGATTTTGTTGGTCTTGATCTTTTTTACAGTTAAGTGCAGTGAAAGGAAGATCAGATGGCTTGCTCTTCTCTTCAGTGGCAGAAGGAAGAGATTGATGTTCAGACACCTGACCAACTAACATGTCCAATTGAGATTTGGCATCAGACGCTTTCAGCAATTCTACTGCGTTCTCCACCGGTTCTTTCTTGATCCGTTTTAATATGGCATCAAGCTTGCTCGTTTTATTCGATCTATTAAATTTAAGAGAACTATAAATATTATTTGTAAGTTCCTTTGGACCATTGCAAGAATCTTTTGAAATTTGTGAAGAAACTTCCGGAACCTTCAGCGGAGACTTGGACAACAGATCGTCGAGTTCCCGTTTGGTTTCGTTTGTAACGGGTTCTGCGACAGATAAGGATTGAGGTATTGCAGATGGTGTAGTAGTGGTACTACTTGGAGTGGCGGTTGCTACAGTAACTGCTGGGAGGGACTCTGCAACCTTTTTGCTATTACTCGATTCTTCTTCACCTTTTACGGTCGAATCTTCGGCATCAATGTTAGGTTCAGATTTAGGAGCAATATCAGTGAATTTTCTGCAGTTTTCCGGGCATGATGCTGGGGAATCTTTTGGTTTATGAGGAACTGAATTCTTTTTCGATTTTTCAGAAAACTCTAAGTCATTACCAGGCCCAGCAATTAACCTAGTGAAGGGCAAAGGTGGCACACCGCTCTCCATGGAACAAATAATATGACTAGTGCTTTCGGTACGCCCTATGACGAGAAAATCGCTAGTAGAAACGTTGAGATCATCTTCGAGGCCATCAGCTGAGTTCATGAGCACATCTCCTCTCATGGCATCCCGAATGAACTGATCCGCTTCTCTTTTGACAATCTTCACAGGCTTGCCAGTTTTGCTGATCATCGTGTAGTCCGTTCCCGTGGTCAGAATAACTGTTTTGTCCTTGGGGTTCACCGATTCCACCGGCGTTATATCGACATCGGGACTCGGAGAACGAGGACACCGCGCGTACCACGGTAAGTCACTCTTGTCGTCAGCCTGAAATACGGAAAATCGGTCTAATTTCCTGGCGTGAATCATAATCAATGAAGGAAGCTACTAATGTGAATCCTGATTAAATTCAGCCTGTAGCCCAGCAAAAACACACCTAGAAACGGTTCAGCAATCGTTTATACTATAATATTTTAGTATTTACCGCTATAATGGCTTACCAAAAGAATTGGAATGAAGAATTAAGGCACGACTATTGCTCAAGTGGTGACAGCAATAATTCACTTGATTGACCTTGGGTATACTCGAAAACATTTTTCGGTTAGTACATCATTCTCACCTTAATTCTCTTGGCACTTCGTCTTTGGTCGCTCGAATCGTATTCAGGCTCGAGATCTTCACAAATACTGAACATGTTGATGAGCCCTCGTCGCCAGTGTTCCAATAGGCAGTCTAGCAAGCCTGGCATGTGCAATAAATGGAAATACACAACCGTTTGGTCATCAAATAAAAGGATGTTCATCACATCCAATGCCCAGGTAACTTCAGCCGCCAGCCCACATCTGAAGAGGAGAATGGACAGAGAGATTAATACAGACGATTTCGCCAATTATATTTAGTGTTCGTGTATTGCTCTTTAACAGCCACATTTCCACTCAATACAAATAAAAGTTTTAAAATTTTCCTCATTGGAAATGATGATTGATATTTTTTATTGCACGTAGTTGAGATTTAAATGTTTCAATAGTAGTTTATTCTGTTGTTTCGAATTCAAATGGTCCAAGCATGACCACCGCAACATAAGCAAATCACATTTTATCTCTTTTAGCGGAAGCTAAGGCATAGCCAACGTGCGCACCTTAAAGACATGAGTAACGTCCAGGGGTTGACGGGCGAGAGGTTGTGTCTGGTCATCCTCTTGCGCCGTGGCAGAACAGGCAGCACAGCTTCCACGCTATCTACAGGGAACAGTTGCTTTCCCATGTATGCTCCATAGCCGGAGCTCTGCAACGACGAAATCATTCAATACTGAGTTACTGACAGCATAATGAAACGAGGTTACTAGTCTAGTTTAATACTAAAAATATCATTAAATTTCTCCCTACTGAGTAATGATATGAAAGCAAGAATAGCATTAGATATCAGTGGCAGATCTCAATCCATAGTAGGCATTAAAATTCCGAGTCGCCGTAAAAATGAATGCTGAAACGAACTTGCACAGAACACTAAACATAAAAAAATCAAGGCCCCACCCTGTTTGCACAAATACTCATTAAAAAACGCTTCGCTAAATATAATAATTGGTGGATGTGTTCCAACTTGAAAAAAATGTCTTCCAGTAAGTGTTCAGCCGAAATGGATTGGTTTTGTCAGATCAATACCAAAGAACATAAACAACTGCACGAGCAAGATGAGAAGTTTATCCAGCTTTAGCAATATGCTCATGACGACACACATCCTGACGGAAGTAGTAGGACATTCAGTAGCATGCCTTGAATACGTTAGATAATAATTCACTTAACTTGGAAGAGTAGATCGTATAACACCTAGCCCTATCTGAGGTCATAGACTCACTCGTATAGAGTGAGACAGGAGGTCATCGAGTCACTGACCCTGAATGAGGCAAGAGATCAACAAGCTACTCACCTTGAATGAGGTAGGAGGAGGGACGGCAAAACTTTTGCTGCTGTTAGGACCAGAGGGGCGAGCGGGAGGCCCTGTAGTAAAGCTGCCTCCAGACCACCGACCCTGGACACAATGAAAATTTTGTGAATTCGTTTTATCGAATCTACACATGGAATATGTAATGATACTGCTTTATTATTTAGTAATATCATTTGGTTCAACTTGTGTAGCGGAACGTATCATCGCACAACAGTTGTATACTTGTATAAGCTAATTTTCATACATAAAACTCGATCACGGCATAACATGCACTGTTCAAAGTGAGCATCTGTAAACAACAGAGAGCTACACTTTGCGTGATTTTCGAACGCAACAAAACAGAATTATTGAAACGAAAAACTAAGAAAAGAATTCAGCGCTTGAGCGCATTGAATACGCACTTGGTTAGTAAAAGATTGGGTGGATGCAGGCGATGGGGGAGTGGGGTATCTGTTGGCTGGCCATGGTGCTGAAGGAGCGCCAGGAGGAGGGGGAGGACCGGACCCATCATTAGGTCTGGACCAAGGCTGTTGGGGCGGGCCAGAGGGCTGACTACCCTGACCCCCGTAGCCAGGATACTGCTGCCCACTAGCTCTCCACCCTAGCAATGCACAGTACCGTTAAGGATCTAAATTAAACAAAAAATTAGATAGGATCATCAAGGTTGAAATCCGTATTCAATATTCACAAGCTCAATGTATTTATCGAGACTTCAAACCGCCACAAATTGCAAATAATCCATGCACCAAATTCGAGCCTGCCGTAGGCTTGAGCTTACGGCAGGATTAAATGTTTCTCTGACGAGTATACAAAGAGTGTAAAAATTTTTAAATATTCACCAGGTGGCGGCTGCTGTCCAGCCGGTGATGGGCCTTGCTTCTCAAAGTCTGGGTGTCGACGCGGCCCCTGATAAGGCTGAGAGTTCGGCGGCCCAACCCCTTGACCAGGAGGACCTGGACTACCCGCACCTCCGGGTTTCTGGACGAATAAAATCATGTTAGTCTGACAAGTCCATTACTTTATTCCGAAAAACAAAGCAAGCGATGAAATGAACGAAACAGCATACTAGATAGTATGACATTAATTCTATAGATCATAAATATAAATGTGAACACGATGCGGAATAATGAAGCAAGGCATGCATGTTTTTATGAATTATCATCCGATTTTTAGAGTCAACATTACAACAGGCATTGTGATATCAACCCTCACTATTCTTTTAACCAGGGCCGCACCATTAAAGCTCGCGAAGTACATGTAGCTGCCAAATACTTGTCAGTGATTGGTGGTATAGCTTTAAAAGCTGTTAGTGATTGAAGTGAGAAAGAAAACGACCAGTCATAGATACCCTTATTGTAAATTTACTCACTAATAAGACTAAATACGAAATCTTAATTCCACATGCAATACCTCGATACTCAAGCCGATTAAACAAATGTTACTTTAGATTAATACAACTTGCATGCTAAATACAGACTGGAATACGTTTAAAAAATTCATTAGTACTTCAGTGCAGTTATTGTTTTGAATTAGTACTGACTGTCCAAATAATTAAGATGAATCTCTGTGTTATTGGGATCACCGACTCGACGGCAGTGCTCCCAGGTCCTAACACAGAAAACGTTGTCAGAAACAGTACAGAATAAGAAGCCATGTGGCAGTACTTAGTATAGTCTTCATCTAATTTCTCATTCTCTGATTATAACTCAAGGAGTAAAGTAATAAATAAGTGCCATAAGTGCGCTAATCTTTACGTCGGAGCATATATTACGGCACTAAAAATAGCTCAAATATCATAATCTTCTGATGTAATAGTGTCAGTACAGTACAGTAGGTTACAACACATTACTTGAACTGGATAGGTACATATTCAAATTCGAAAAGGATAAATCCGTCTCTCAAAACGGATATCTTGGAACAAATACGTATATGAGCCGTAAAATAAGATAACTCGGTACAAAATAGATAGGCCTGGTATGAAACGTCATTGAATTTTGGCCTATTGTTAAAAAGAGTTGACGATTGAACTACGTGCATGACTAGAATATGTTGAGCAAGCCCATGCCAAAATAGAGAAAATACTTGCAAAAATAATTGGCACAACAGTTTCAACATCAATTAAACGTAGTTCACTAACTTATCAATCACTTACAATCAAGAATACGTCAATGTCATTCCGACTTCCCGAATTTCCCAATAAAGTCCCAATGGATATGACTATTAAATAATTAGTGTATTGAAAACACGATAATGTAATAGTGACATGCTCGTTCCATTTATAGACCGGAAAACATTCGATATGGGAGGCGAGAGGGAGGCTCGATTCCATGCCAAGAACCACATACATAAGGTAAAACAAGGTAGAATCTTTCGTGGAGGAGTTCTAAACCGTTTATAGCTTAAAAAGTTCTTGACAACGCGAGAATAAAAATGGAGAGTACGGGGGAAAACGGCGTACTTGCAAATTATGATGATGGAGGTGGGGGAGATGGTGTGGGTTTTGTGGAGGGCCTAGAGGGTGATGCATGTGGTGTTGGGAGTGGAGATGCAGCATTGAAGACGAGGAGTTAGGTTGGGCTAAAGTGGCTCGTGGAGGAGTGAGTAGCTGTTTAGCGAGCTGCGAGGAGCCGTAAGAGGTAGTGGCTATGGTGGGGATTGTGGTGGTGGTGGTTGTTGTGGTAGAAGCGCAGCAGCTGGTAGCGGTGGATGCATGCAGAACGTTGCAGTTACTGTTGTTACCACTCATCTAGAGCAACACGAGTCGATTAAGTTAAAGTAGCGTTATATTAAAGGCAACGAGTGTAAAATCAAGTAAAGCGACACAAGCACTGACAGATCAACACACAAAATACGTGTTACAAATGCTACATAAGTAAAACGCATTTCCTCCTGTCCGTCACAAATGGTCACTTAGTACATGTATTGCGACAACCGCTGGTAACAACACTTTTAGATGCCATGTTCATTTCTGTGATGCATCTTTGCATATGTCATAACTCTTAACAACTGTCACGCACCACGTTCGCAATTTCAAGTGTCATTTTATATTGTCATTCGCTATACCTTACAATTTTTTGTTTACAAATACGCACACGAGTTACTATTTGAAGAGATGGTAGTCAGCAATCGTCTATTTTGACTGATTTTTGTAAAGATAATATGTCATAGAATTCAAATAACAGCTCTATAAACGTCCATTAGCTTAGAAAATCAATCCAACTGGCAAACTTTGTCGGAAACTATAAACATTTAAACGAATTGAACGCGTTTATACAGAATACACTAATATGCGGACAAGTTTTGTCAAGAATTATATTTATCGAGTCGTGTCCTAGTCCAAAACTACTTGAAAACACGGGCGGCATGTCAACAGTGGTAAGGCATAACACCCCTCAGAATGAACGGTCAAGGTTGTTATCCAACAATCAAATATCATGCCCAAGTCCAATTAAAATCATACAATACTCTCTACTATATAGGTTACTTCACTCTTGATACAAAGCAAGCAGCAAAATGTAATGTACGAGTCTAGTTCCAAGACTATAGTTATAAGCAAATGTCCGGTGTCAATCTGGCGTCTCATCATATTCTTCATTATAATGTTATTGAATATGATGATACGCCAGATTAACACCGGACACAAACGCGTTAACACAAGCAGCAGGCATCATGAGAGTTAAGCAATAGTTACTGCTACGCGCCTATTAACAAGAAGCATTAATGATAAATAAATGGTAATCGTGAACGCACAACATATCAAAAGCAAGTTATACCCTGCGCAAACAGGGGAGAAATAGAAGTCAACAGATCATGAAGGACAAAATCTCTCAAAAAGTGGTATGTAAAAAAAAATTTCATACACAAAATATCTATTTTTTCAAACTGCAACACTATATCAACAGTAACTTCAAACTTGTTCCATGAACGTTAGTGAATTTTATTGTAGGTTAATTGAAGCCCTTCAATTTAAACCTCTGTTATCCAAATTTCTGAGAGCACGATTGTTATAAAACCGCTTTTACCACGTTTACTTAATACAACACCTCGCTCCATACGCTAAAACTTTTAGAAAAAAAGTTCATTATGAAACACGCACAAACGAGTATGTACATGTCTTTCCTCTTAAAAATGCCACCTCACGCACAAGAAAATGAACGTCTATGAACAAGTTTGTCAAGCACTTTCGATTACTCACAGGATACTGCTCCTGCTGGTACCCAGGCTGCCCGGGAGGCGGGTAGCCAGCCCCTCTCTGGTACCCAGGCTGTTGGTAACCCTGGTAACTGCCTTGGTGGTTCGGAGGGCCAGGGGGAGGCGGTCCTCCTTGGTAACCGCGGCTGTCCGGCGGGTAACCAGAAGATGGAGGGTAACCGCCTTGACTATAACTGCTGTGCATGCCTTGGTATCCGGGATACTGGTTGCCCTGGTAACCCTGGTAACCTGGAAGTGATAAATGGTCGTCAAATACCAAAAAAACAACATAAATGAAAACTGAAATGCAGGTAAGGTTGTTTTCACTTTCAGTGCACTTATTTAAAAGAATAAACTATGCAAAACTGTTAACTGAAAAATGAAATTGTTTTGTAGCGTTCAAATTGCAGCAATTGGAATGTACTCCGGTACAAACTCAACCAAAATTTGAATCTTTCATACAAAAAGCTTGAGCTAATTCTTTTCATGACGTTATACACATACGAGCCCAATGACAAATGTAATGCCATTAAAAAATTAATCAACTAAAACCATATTTTAGATGCCTTTTCATGGTATACCGTCAAGAAACAGGTTTCAGTAACACAATTCAAAAAATGATCATATCCTTTTCAGTGTAAGAGAATCGGCCACATGAGTGAAGATGTAAAATACCTACATAGCCAAATGCACTCTATAACAATCAAGTAAGAACTGGGCAACATCAAAGTAAATAAATTATTCAAAACTCATAATAATAGTAGTAACTCCAGTCTCGAGATGCAGAACTAAAAATATTTCCTACAAGTGAGCGTCTAGCCGTACTATCAATCAGGATCAAGTGCACCACACACGAAAATTTCAGACCCTTGCAAATGTGTCAATAAATACTGGTACGCTAGCACTAATAGATCATGTGACATTATGTGCATACCAAATCCTGCAAAGAAAACACGAATAAATCAAACGAGAGATCCAATATATCAGTAAATGTATCAAATATCTCAGAATCTTAACAAAATCAAGACGAAATAACACATGTGCACCAAAAAATCGAGGAGATCGCTCCGACAATCAAGCGACTGGGAGTCAACAAAACGAAAGAAGGAATCACACGGGTGCACTGCACAGCAAAAGCGACGGCTGGCAACCGAAATGTGTGCCTTACCAAGCAAAGACCTAACAGGCCTAACACCAAGGCCTCTGACCCAAGGACCAGGCTCGTCATCAAATGGGTTAGACACGCTAACGGGTTCTGCGGAGCAGCCAACAAAACCTGACACCTGGCCTGCCCAACCGCAAGCATTAAAACGTATTTAACAAATTCCCTTTAGAAAACACGCTCTCTGTAGAATTTTCAGCAATAAATTGTACTTGAGATCTCGAACGCAAGATCAAATGTAGCCAAAACTTGCGAGCTTATTCAGAATTCGTGACTTAATACTGAATCAATTTGCACTACAGTATCAGATGCAGGATGGAAATGGGCAAGAAATGCAAATGAAAAGGATGGATAAGGTAGACTTTGCTAGATAAAAATCTACCAAGGAAAGTAAAGAATTATTATTAGCAATTCTACCAATGCATGATATGATTAGTTTCAGATAAGACCAACTTCAAATCCGCTATCGTCCCCGGCCATGGATACACAAAATGGTCTTGATACATTCAAGTAGTAATAGAAGGTTTACTAGCGCTTCAGATAGATATCTCTTTCGAGGGAGTAAAATATATATCTACTTTAAATCTATTCGATTTCTATAAACTTAGAAAGTAATGCACTCTAGCAATGACTATGTTGCTCACCAGGCTGTGACTGACTGGGAGGTCGCTGCTGCATGTGACCGGGGTAGTCAGAGGAAGGAGGGTAGGGTGTGTAGGGAGGCATGCCGGGATGAGGAGGGCCATTGGAATAGCCGTCCATGCTGCTATTGTTGCTGCCTGCAGGTGGGAACGAATCCTGAGAGTTGGAAGAGCCTGAAAAAACATTTTTGTTTAGTTTTCAGCCGAAACAGAACAACGAAGTTAGGCTATTATATAAAATCTCAACTTCTATCGTGTGAAAAACTAACTTCCTGCGTAATGACTGTAATTCATTTTTTAACGAAATCAAATGAAAGCAGTACTCGTATGAAACGGTGATCAGTAATAAGACTACATTTTAGAATTACTGGGTGATAAATGATTTAATTTCACTACAATCGCTATGCAGAGCGCACGATGTCTGCGTTATACAGTACAAGGCATCACCACAAGGCCGTACTGGCACACCATTAAAGAATTAAGAAGCAGCCCTCACCAGGTGAAGGTACAGAGACGGGTTTTGAGGACTTCTTCTTAGCCGAAGCCTCGATTTGACTAATAATAGGCTGGGGGTCGATGCCACCTCTATCGAAGCGACACTCATAAGAGAGGATGTGCTTCATGTAATGCTTGCGTAGAGTGTACGAGCCGCTCGATGATGCTCCGATGCCCATCACGGCCGCCACGTCCTTCCACTGCTTGTTTTTGGTTACCTGCAAACGAATAACCCATAAACTCTAAGCCTAAGAGCTAGAAGCTAACAAGGTCATACTGAGCAAATCTAATTCATCATTGTAAAATCACTAAATCTTTAAAGGTTACATAACTAAATAGTTGATAGAAATAAGGTGTTGGATTCATGTCAATGTCATTTATTTATGAGTAAGAAAGTGCTATGGAAATTTTCCAGAACCTAACTAGTGTTTCCAACGTTTAAACGCGCGAGATATAACAAAGCCTGTAAAAGATGGACACCATAAAGACTAATACGTGTATTTTAACATTCCTTTCTTGCAGGAAGTCTGTTTTCAGCAATGTTATTTTTCTGTGACCTCTACATTGAAGGGATAATGATGTCCCTTTCTGATGTCATTTCTTTTTAATCGGCTGTTAATGCATGTTATCAAGAAGCCTTGGGCCGTTATTCATGCAACACACCCCCATGAGGGATGGTGATATTCTAGTCTGAACTACAAATAAACGTGGTGGGCATTCTAGTCTGCTGCGGTCGTGGTATTCTAATCTCTACAAATAAATAAATACTCGACGTTGCACAAACCTCCATGAAGCCACCGCGCTCCTTGACGTGGAGATAGAGAGCGTAGAGATCAAGGGGGTTTTTACTGATGGTAGGGCAAGCAGCAATGGGCGTCTTGTTCTCCTCCATAAACTGCAGGAGCTTATCCAGCCACTGGCGTCTTTCGGGGCTGTCGCTCATCTCGTACAGGCGAGCGATGTTGTCAGCCTGAAATATAGAAAACGTGTTTTATTGATAATTTTGCCTGTTGGTCAATTTGAGCTTAAAACGTTACACAATATGAATTTCATGACAAGCTCTAACAGCATAGAAAAGTCAATAAAAAATTAGGATTGAGTCGTCAAAGATTATCATGGATCTAAATTTATCAGAAACAATGAAGCTCCCCAATTTACTTGAAGAATATCTAAGTGTATTTGCCTCGTTGGTGGAACGAGATATCTAGAATCGTTTTATACTTTACTTTTGGCAAAATATACTTAATAATAAAATACCTGATCTCAGGTCAACATGCTGATGTATAATGAGAATTACAGTTAAGGATGTTCTCGAAGAGGTAACTAAATTAAAAACAAATTTGGGAAAAGAAAAAAATCGTTAGGCTGCATTTGAAATAAGCCTCAACACGTTTTGGGTCCCAGGAGGTACCTTCAGCAATTTAGACGGTTCTCTTCATCTCTAATTTCTACAAATATATTGACATCCGACATCCAACACATGCAGGAGTACCGGTACATTTAAAACAAAAAATACTGAGCTCCAATGCAGGAGTTTCGGGCCATAAGCTAAACCAAGGCGGGAGAAGCACGCTGCAACGACCGATATGTGAATTGGTGAATGGTGATGCATCTTGAATGCAAAATACATGCAAGGAAACTATAGCAAATGGGTTTGAAATTCAAAATACGTGCAAGAAGGCCATAAAAAAAGTTAGTTACATGCAAGGAAGGGGAATGGAATGCGTGATTTAAAAAAAAGTATGTATGCAGAAAACTTCCAATAAGGATAGAAAAAATGCTCGGTGATTAATGCAATGCAAGAAGCTAGGTGAATACGTACGGAAAATTCACCTAAAGATTGGAATTTTGTTACTTTTAAGACTCGGAGAAATGCGGAAATCAGAGGTTACCAAGTGGAAATTCGTAGAATTGGCAAACAATTACAAATATTTATACATAACTATGGAAACTAAGATAAACAAGATCAACATAAGAATTGAAAATATCAACAGAAGAATTGATAAGCCTCGATACTACTAACCTGTCCAGGAGTGCTCATTTACCAACCTCAGTATAATGTAAGGAGAGCAAGTCTTCTTTTGACCAACAAATTACAGGCCGGAGAATAAATTAATGAGAATAAGCTTGATTTAAAGAAAACTGGGTACAGAAATCGTCATAAAGAACAGAAACTTTAGCTATACGCGAAAATTATTCGGAATAACGGAATACTGATTTTTAAATTTTAAACGTTTATAGTTAAAGATTAGGCAGGTCTGCTTCGTTATTGGACTACTTTGTCTAGGAAGGGTCACAACTAACGAGACAGGCGAAAGCGAGGGCGGGAGGTTAGCTGAATAAAAGGAAACTGACTGTAAGAGATAGTAACCTTTGAGGGACGGTAGATATCGGGAGCTGCGGGTGTGCTGCTGTTTCCGTACGCCTGTAGAATAAAATATCATGTAAACACATGTCAAAATACAGCTGAATACCTCGTGGAAAACAGAGCCGACGTTACACGTGTCAGTAAACATTCAAGTGCTTCGTTACGGTCAAATGTGAGGTGAAAAAAATATAACACTGCAACACACTCGTTGTGCTAGAATAAAATAATTAATACTTGTGATGTTTTTGTCAAGCATCCGGCTGTGCACCCGGTTTAACTAACGCAAAATTAAACTCTTTCAGTGGCACAACAAGGAACATAACGCGGTCGTGAATGCTGCGCGTTAGAATTAAAACGTCACACGACGCAAAAATATTGTCGATATTCCCATCGACTAACTGGTCAGTTTTAAATTACTAATCCAATTTTGAAAGCCACCTGAATTGAAATGCTAGGTGGATTTTAAAAGCTATTCGTGGAATGTTGCTATTTGATTTCAGCAGATATATTAATCACTCACAAACGATACATAATAGAGAAAGACTCTAGAGAGTGCATTACTCAAGGAGCTGATGACTTTATTGCCAAAAAATTATATGTTCCCAGTCTCAGACCTCAAGCGTGAATTAAATAGGTAAAAAAAACTTGCACACTTGAAAATAAAATATAGTGATTGGAATTGCGCCGATCTCCAAAACGAACTAACCGAACTAGGGGCCTGCTGGGTACTAGGACTTCTAGGCCAGCCCGGGGAGTTGACATTTCCTTCATATTCCCCTTGTTCGGGAGGCTGACTGCCTGGAGACGGCGCTGAGCTCTGGTGATGTGAGTGTGGGTTGAGGGGGTGAGATGAGTTCATGGGAGGACCGCCGTGTGATGATGACCCATACGTCATGGAGGACTGAACGCCCATGGGTCCACCAGGACCCATCATGTTGCCGCCACTCATCATGGAGGTCATGTTGCTCGGCACGGGGCCGTCTTTGTGTGGCTTTGGTGTTAAAGATCGGTCATCGCCTGACGCTGTGGAGAGACCAAATTAAATTAACAAGATGAAGAAATGCAACGTTTTTTGTCGAGATAAAAAATACAAAATTGCTAGAACATTGTTGGTTAACGCTTTACTCGGTCTTATGATACAGAGCAAGAACCTAAAACCAGAGGACTTCAGCAGATATAAAATAAAAAAATAGATGAAACTAACTATAAAACTAAAGATTACTACATCGTTGGAATGACACAACAAAACTGTTCAACAGCTGACAACAAATAAAACTCGTTTCCTACACTTGTTGCAAGGAAACGAACGTAGACTCTTCTAAATTGACAGTTCAATGACGTGATTATGAGTAAGAAAAATAACGAGTACCGACTGAGCAATAAGCATAGCTCACCAGCAGAAGTGTTGCTGAGCGTAGACTGCTGGGAAGCGTCGTCCAGTAAAGGGTTGCCGTCAGGGCCAATAGGCGGAGGTGGCTGCTGCTGTGACAGCGCGTTATTGCCAGAAGATAAATTAGAAGGCGCGGAGGCATTGGAAAGTTCCATCTCATTAGGGCCTGGAGTGGATGTGGGGGGAGGCATGGCGTTGTTCTGGCCCCCGTGAGGAGCAGGAGCCCCGACCATCCCCACACCGGGGCTGCTCTCCCTCACACCGCCCCCTAATCCCGGGGGAAGACCTGGGCCATTAGGATACATTTGTGGCGGTCCACCGGCGGATGGCGGAGCCCCTGGAGGAGGTCCATAAACACCCATTTTTTGGTGCAGATGTTGCTTGAGGTAGTGAGGGGGAGTGTGGGGACGTGGAAGCCCAGCAGCTCCCCCACCAGGCTGTACTGGCTGACCAGGGTGCTGGTTCTTGCCACCCAAACCAGGGGAGCCAAGGACACTGGATGGGGGAGGTCCTTGTCCCATGCTTGGTCCCCAGGCCTGCTGGGCGCTGTAGTGGGGGTAGGGGCTGTACTGTGAGGGAGGGCCGTGGTTGCTGTGTGGAGGGCGCGGCGGGTACTGGTGGGAGGGAGGTATCGAGGAGGGTGGACCTTGAGGAGGCTGGGGACCGCCTGGAGGGAAGTTTTGAGGGAAAGGATGCATCGATGAGCCTTGAGGTCTCGCCCCTGGATATTGAAGTCCACCAGGTTGCTGGTACGCCCCTGGTTGAGGGTACGGTAGTCCAGCGGGGGACATATGGCCACCCATTTTTGAAGGGTAACCATGGGGAGGAGGGGCGTGAGGAGGGCCATTGGGAGGATAAGGAGGGGCGTGCATGGTGGGACTGTTACGAGCGTCGCCTACAGAAGAGGAATGACCAGGAGCAGAAGTAAGACCGCCGCTGCTGCTGCTGCACGAAGGCCCTCCTGTAAACCATGAATTGCTGTGAATCCTTCATTTGCAATAACTTCTTCCTCATGTCTACAATTCAAATTAATACCACTTTCTCTGCCTTATTTTATAAAATAACTGAACATCAGCAAAGCCTTCTTGACATCCATCATTGCACTTAGGTAACAAGCCTCATTGATTGATAATATGTTTTAAAGTGGTTTCTAATTTACTCAAGTCAAGACAGACTAGGGCTAGTAAAGTTCCCGCAAACAAGAAGCAAATAACGCAGTAGAACTGTCGTCAAGTTTTCTGGTAAAATTCTTTACATCACTTATTAAGAGCACCTAAGTTATGAAAACACTTTAAACTAAATTTACATTTATAGCATGGCACTCAAAACATTCCATACACAAAAACAATTCAAATTAAGTAACTATGCAATTATTAACTGCTACAACTCCCTCAGCTGCCATTATAATTCTCTTCATTCTTATTAATTATTACAAAAGGAATATTATGGTAAGAAAATAGCTCATTCTACAAGGATTTACCCCGTGCACATAATCTGAGCGTACACTGAGATGGCCAAGAAGGGCGCGAGTGCAGCACTCACCAACAGCGGGTGTGATGTGAGGAGAGTGATGAGGATGCAGAAGATGGTGATGTGATGAGGGAGCTGACTGTGGTGGTGGTGCAGGGGACACCCTCATGCCCGGTGGGGGAGGGTGAGGAGAAGAGGAAGATGCCGACACAGGAGTGGAGGCAGTGGAAGAAGATGGCACTAGAGAAGAGGCAGCGGACGATGGAGGAGGGGAAGCTGAATAATGTGGTGAAGCACCCCCGCTGCCGCCGCCGCTGCTGCTGCTCTGCTGTAGGTGATGCTGCTGCTGCTGCTGCTGTTGGGGATGAAGGTACCCAGGGTGGTACTGGGGAGGTCCTTGTGATGAGGGTGCTCCGTGTGGGGGGTAATAGTGTGGCTGCTGTGGGTAGTGGTGGACGGGAGTAGAAGGTGGCGATGAGCTTCCTCCCTTTGCAGACACAGTGGTTTTGGTAGAGGAGCCTGGGGTGGTGCTGGTAGTGTAGTGGTGGAGGTAAGGATGGTGGTGAAGAAGATGTGGTTGGTGATGATGGTATGGGGACGCAGCTGATCTTCTACTGCCGTCATGGCCAACTCCAGCCACCTCCTGGAAAACAAAGTCATGTTAATGGACAGATAATCGGATCGTTCTTTCTCTGCTAGCAACCGAGAATATTCTGTAAATAGTACCGTAAGTCAACGACAATTACAAAGCCATTGAACTAGCCAATAATATCGCAGAATGGCTAGAAAT
The DNA here is from genome assembly GCF_000764305.2 of Hyalella azteca. Classification (NCBI taxonomy): domain Eukaryota; kingdom Metazoa; phylum Arthropoda; class Malacostraca; order Amphipoda; family Hyalellidae; genus Hyalella; species Hyalella azteca. The sequence continues at coordinate 141,611 of NW_025931337.1, forward strand.
AAACAACCTAGCTTAGTTGACATGATGCTGAGAATTAATTTTAAGGTGAATAGTGAGAGCAAAGAAGTAAACAGTGAAAAAAATAATTGGATGTGAATGACAAATAAATTTCCTCAAATAGTAAAATGAATATGAATTATTGCCTACATAAAATTCACTTTCAAATAGATAAACTCTAAAGAAATTTTGTGTTCAATGCTGCTTGTAGCAAATTTTAGAAGATATGAAACTGTCAGCCAACAAAAGTATCGTAGCCGAAAAAAAACAATACGACCGTCAGACATTTTTAACCTCTCTAATTTTCATTGGTAACCAATTAATGGATCTTATTAATATAATATCGCGAATATTTTCAGTTCATTAGCCAAAACAAGAACCTCAATTTCTAACAAAAAAAAGTAAGTCATAAAGCATCGCGCACAGTTGTCGTACACCTGAAATATCACGAGGCGCCAGCAAACTATCAATGCTAAAGCTACCAGTCCGAAACGGAACTAAAGTTAGCGGCAGTCGCGCGCAAACTTTCAAAGTTTTGTTGAACTTTGTTCACGTCTCAAGCAAACTCGAGTAAGCAGAGGCACATTTGCCAAGCAGTGCGGGAATTTCGCGGCAAATTGGAATCAAGCTTGACCTCTAAAAACGGGGAAGAGGAAGGGAAGCTCGATTATATATATACAGTAAACACGTGCAGCAGCCACGATGCATGATAATACAGAGCTGTGCATGGTCTGGGTAATCTGAGAGTATTTAACAATGAGTAGGTACAATTTAACATGCAACACATCGTTACTATAAATTGGAATAACAAACTGTCTCAATAGACTGAACAGCGTTAGCGAAGTGCTGTCGTAATAATCGTGATTGGCTATAATCATCCTAAACTTGAATGTCATAGAAAAATATCCAATAGGTAGCGAAAAAGTTTCAACTGACAGTAGAAAGTCCAAAACAACAAAATTATAAATACCGGTACATGTTTGAAGTGAAATGATTGCGCAAGAATTTCGCAACAAAGGATAATGCGTGTAGTTGGACTATCTTTTTGTATACGAATTGGCGCTACTTGAACACTCGGTGCACAAGAAAAAATGACATTGTTTACAGAATCAGTTGCGGCAGCAACGGCACAGATGAAATGTGAACCAATATAGGAGAGAAGTCCCCGTAGACTTTTTGCCAGCACTAATTGACACCACGCATAAATTTAACTGACATGAACGTTCAGATGAATATGTCTTTCCTGTGTGAGCTGCTGAATAAAGAATGTACAAGAATACGTTGAACATAACATTTCATTATTTCGTGTAGAGAGAAATACATACTGTTGCCCTTCGGTCGTAAAAAATGTGAACGCGAAATGTACATAAACGAAAATATAAAATGAGAACTCCATTAATATAAAAATTCGACAGTATTTCGAGTTAATCTGTGTTAGAATGGGCCGCTCACAAGAATTTGTCAAAGCCAAAATCTTTCTTATCTAAAATGTTCGTCGTATATTTAGAGCAACAAAATACATAGAAACAATAAGCGAAATGTATCAATAGTCAAATTATACTGAATAAATGACGTCAAAAATCGAATGATCAAAGTCCGATCTAACCACGTAAATATTTACGTGCAATTTAATGGCAAGTATACACTCAAAAATGTTGCCATTAATTTCGAAACGTGAAAAATGTGCATTTTCTACTATAACGAAAAAAAAATCCTATTAGTGCATTTCGAACAAAAGTAATACCAAAGAAGATAGCTAACTATCTGGAAAAAAAAAGCTAGCAAGAACGCAAGTTATTCCATCGTCTCGCGCCAAGCGCTCACTAACGAGTAGCGACGCATGTGATTTGTGACACGACGATAAAAAAGTTAATAATTGAGCATACATCCCAAACAAACGTTCGAAGCTCGCCATGCGGCCGGCAAAAAAAAGCGCCAACAAAGAGCTATGAGACCTCCAGTGCCGATACCAAGATACGAGCGACTCCACTCGCACGCAGCCCTCCAACTTTACTCATGGCTCTGAACAAATGAGTACACTTATTTCTGACGTTTTTATTTCAAAAGAAGCAATGTAACTTTCTTTGAGGCTTTTCATGCGTGAGAAGTTGGCTACGGTACTGAGAAAGCTATTTCAATACTAATTAGTTTTGGCTAATGCAACCTGACTTGTAGTCAGGCAATTAATAACCAAATGACTTTACGACTTTACGTATATTAGCGTTTACACTTTATAGAGTGGTGTACTTACCACGTGTGTGATAAATTCATGTATTTTAAAAATACAAAAAGCCTAATTACGCGATGTTTATATATATATACGAATAATACATGGAAATAGTTTCAGAGGTTCTCTTACATTGTGGAACCCAACAGAAATTTTCTACGCTTATTTCCAAGCATTAAATGTAAAAAAAATATATTTTTTATATTACATATTTTTTAGGGCGGTATTTCTCAACAAGGTCAGTACCGAGGTCAGTTGAAGACAAACTATTGTTCAGAAGTTTAGACAAATAACAAAGACCGTCATGAGATAGGACAACCCAAGTTAAAGTTTAAACATTGATAAAACATTGCCTCAGACAAGAAAAAGCTGGCGTTTCGATCATTTCGAGCTTGACGATCATTAATAGACGTAAGAAGTTATACTTAATTCCACGAGGTCTATATGGATAGGTACGTCTATGTTAAGCTGTAGGCGTCTAATACACGAAACGCAATACATTATTGCCGCGGAATGTGAAGAAGCAGCAGCTGGTCTGCCCTCTTCCATCATTCAGGTCAACTGCAGCACCTGAATTACGGCGTCTTTGGCAAAAAAACTCCATCTTCAGACGCCTTGGCATAAAAATGACATGTAAGAGACATTCTTTTGCGCTCCTTTCGCTCTCGAGCTCGCCAGACGTGGCAGAAAATAAAGAAAAGACTGATAAAGCTGACACGAGCAAGGGAGGGAATGTAAGGGGAAGGGATGAGCGTTCGCTCCATATTGATCAAAGCGCACCGGAGTCCTCGTTGCCCCTCTGCCTGCACACACCCTCACTCTCAACCATCATCCCCTCCCCAGTATTTTTTCCCTCTCAATAGTAAAGAGAGTAAAGTGATTGCTCAACACCAGATAAAAGCAAGATCAAGGCGCGAAAGATCAATGACTTAACGCATTCACGATGCCGCCACTTCAAGAGATTAGATGCGCGATCAGATTTACTACTTTTTTTTAAATAAACAGATTCATTGTTACGTAGCGTAGGCATCGTACAAATTAACGCTACAATTCTCAAGAGAAGCCTTGCTGATAGCGAGATAACACTTATTCCGGTGATGATTACGATTTTTTTTAAACAAAGTTCAATTTATTCGATTTCAGCGCCGATTTAAATCTTCATTTTAGAATCATTATCAGTCTCGCAACTCTATTTTTAAATTAAACGTTACACATCATTTATATTGGACCTTGATTAACTTGTGGGACTAGTTGCTGCGAATGAAAGCGATTTTACAGAATAATTGCCAACCATCCTTAGGGCAAAGCTATACAGCAGACACACTAAACGCGTAGCCACAAACGTTATGACAGGAAGCCCGCCACTCGCGCCCTGCAAGTTGCGCTGCAGGCAACACCGACAACTGAGATAGTGTCATGAGTCACGCGCGTTGTGACGTCATCATAAACGCTGCACTCAAGAGAGCAACTGCAATCACCATACTATACATGTTCAAAGTAGAGGCGGATTTTACACTTGAAACTAGCACCGGTATTATTCAGGAAATTAAAAAACTGATGTACATCTAGACTTGAGGGTTCATTTAAGTTAAGCGCAGGTGGATTTGAGGTTTACGTAGCGAAATGCGTCGGGAGAACTGACTCGGATTCGATAACCTCGGGAACTTTGGATTTCTGGAATTAATATCGGGGCCCGTCAAAAGTCCGTATACTTGCAGTTGATACAGATAACGAGAGTGTTTCTTATTTGAACGGTCTTATGCAAAGTACTCCAAAAAATCAACTGATAAAAACCACTCTCATAGACTGGTTACGCGTCAAAAACATTCATAATTTTTTCATTAATAGCATAAGAGCTTCTCATGCAAAAAAAATAAAACATGAACAAAATCACGTTTCATGAGCTGCATCAATGTTCGCGCAACTAGGAACACAAAGAGAAAGTGTTTCACAGGCTGCATTACTCTCATGTTTTGGTGTATGCTCAGAGTAGTAGGAAGGCTGGCTTATCTCGGCCCTGATTAGACAACAGCTGAAGCCTGCCACAAACAGGCCACAATTACGGCGGCAGGGAACAGGTGCCTCGACTACAGCGACGCAATGAGGGGGACGCAAAAACATTTTTCCCGGTGAGCTGCGCGGCAACTTTCCCAAGTGAGATACAGAACGTTTTCCGTATCGTGGTTTTAGCGAAAAAATGATATGCTATGTAGTCAGAATAAAATCTACTCGAGATTTAGAAAGTACATCAAATCATAGAATAAGATGTTTTAATTTAATCCTAATTCATTCGACAACTACTACATCCATTCCTAAAGATGATATCTCGGCCCCGTCTTTCAAACATATACGCAGCTACGGTACTTGATAATTGCCTACGCTCACGTGTACGGAAATTCTATTATTCCTGCCGATATAAAGACACGATACTTGCCGCTCAGGTAACACGCGCAGAGACGCTAAAAGTTATCTATTATTCCGATTGCCCATCACTGTACCGACATCTGAACTGGCATTATAGATGATTAAAGCCAATAACTTTGAAAAATAAAGAATTTTATACAGTTCAGCCCATTTCAGTAAGTTTTTATTATGTAAAATGTCTATAACCACATGTAAATATAATTTTATTCCAAATAATGCACATTTGCAAACGTCAAACAAAGCAACATGACATTCGAGCGACAACTCCTAAAATATCTAACGTAAGGAAAGAGACAAATTTTTTCCCTTTTTTTATACATACAAACACCATGAAAATTCATCTGATCATCGTGATCGTATGATCAGCATCATAGTACAACGATAACTATAATGTTAGAGAAAAAACAAATAAAAAAAAGAACGTTTTCAAACGTTGGTACACCATCATAGAGATTACTGGAATGAAATCAGTAATAAAAATTAACTGCACAACGTGTAATAATAATATATAAACGCATTTAAAACTTGTGGCTTCCAGTGCATGGCAAAAGATATTGGCAGAACACGAACTGCACCCCAGATGCTGCAATTGAACCGTCAATTAATAAATACAGCTCTTCTGGTTTATTCAACTTTCCAGCGATGCAATGTTAGTTCAATAGCAAGTTTATCAAGAGTAACGAAACAAAATATTGCACGAAACAAAATATTGCACGAACGAACACTTTGTCACAGTTTCCATTCATTCAACCAATTGGAAAATGAAAACATTTTTTTTATACTTCAATAAGAATTTAAAACGTATCTCAACAAAAACGATCATTGTACCATTTCCAAGAAATTGTCAGGAAAAATTACGTTCTGTTGATCAAGCCCTCTTGTTTCAACACTCAGGAATCTATTATAAATGACAGATTAAATACCAGGCAAAGTCAAGGGACAAAATGGCAATTTTATAAGCTTAATACCGCAGTCATCAGCCTAAATTCTTATCAATTGCAAATTTGATTATTTTAAAATCAAGGGCTGCATACAATGAATGACAAGATTATATCACAGAAGATACATACCAAGTTCATAAATGAATTTTATGAACTGAACAAAACATAACATGCTTTTGCACAGCTGTGACATGCAAGCATCCTCAGGTTCAGATGGCCAGTGTTCAATGGAGCTTCACAAACACAAGTTCAGCAGCACAAGTAAACATGGTCATCAAGAAGTTCAATTTTTTTAACTTCTCAAGAGAATTTAAATGCAATACCACATCACCAGGAAATATAATCTATAATTTCATAGAAAAAAATTGAGATTTCCAGCACAAAAAAAGGCAAAACTCTGAAAAAATTGTCCACTAGTTTCTGACAAACTTGAAAATTTCTAATAAAAACTACGCTCATGACTAAGATATTGAAGTGTTGGGATCAAAGAAATAACAATGACAGTCAAGATATGAGTCTAGTTCCAATCAGAAAACAAAATAGATAATCAAAGCAAATTCTTTTCTCTAACATTCATGTAAGCTCAACACAATGCCAGAAGACAGCTTGGTACTTCATTAATCACACAGCAAATTACCCAGATAAATACAGCTGCCTGACAATTGCCAAACCTTACTTATGTAAAAACAAAACATGATAAAAAGCCCTGAAATATTGAGGTAGCACAACATTAAAAACTGAATGGAAGACAATCTACATGAAAAAAGAACTGAAGCACTTCAATTCCAATCTTAATTTTTCTGCCTATTTAACACTCAATCAAATCACCACAATGCTTTTCAAAGTTTTCCCAATAACCCTGATGACTTCGATTCATAGCTATTCAAGTCACATCAGTTGATAATACCTGTGTTGCTTTCAAATCTAACATAATAAATGCATACATTCATTTCGGGCTAATAATCCGCATGTGTTGGTTGCAGGAACTTCTAAAATTCAAAAAGTGCAACCTAAAGCAATATTTAGATCTCTTATCAAAAATAAAAAAACCCAAAGTAAGAAAAGTGTCAGGGTCCTTTTACAAATGACATAAGTCTTAGAAAGAAGTGCCAGAAAAACTAAGGTACCATAGCTAAAAAGTAACAATATTTAAACAATGCCAAAATTCAACTCAACTAGTCACTAATAAGAGTTTTTTGACTTATTTCTCTATTGCAAAATGATTTTGCATAATTTGGAAACCAACTGTAGCACCATAACTTCAATCTAAGTCAAAAATAAATGTTATCTTTTGTTTAAAATATACATGTGTTTCAGGCAACTTTATCATGGCTTCATTTAGCAAAATCTGTCAAATCCATATATAACAACATTATTACCTAACAAGAAGTGGAATTACTAATATAAGAACTTAAGAATGAACAGTACCTTTGATTTCAAAATTAATGCAATTTCAGATAATGTAATGCATGCTCACAATCTCAAAGACAAGAGAATGCATTCTATCAAAAACTTTCATATGTTTTTTTCAACAAGTCAAGTGTTTATTGCTAGCCCTGGTAGATCAATGTGTAGGCTTCAAAAAGAGTTTTTAATGTATTGGTGATGTGTTGAATACAGTTAATTTTAGATAATAAAAATCAAATCCCCAAGAAAATGCTGTGCTGTAAAATAAATGCTGTACAGTATTTTCCCTCAACATTGACAGAAATAGACAGCATATTTTTAAAGCTTCATTAAAATGTAAGCTATACTGGAATATGAGCTACATATGCTCAAAGAATTTTAGGTTTGGGTAGTAGTCAGTTGTTTCAACTAGTCAAAAATATTATATTCTAAGAATCTTGCATTCGTGTTGGTGATTCATTTTGGCCTGGGACTGCTACATCCAAAACAAATACTAAGGATTTAAATGTATAGGTTCCTTGTTTAAATATATATATATATATATATAATATATATAAAATTTAAGGAAATGCAAATTTGAACTTTAATATATGTAATTATGTATATACAGAATTTAGAAATGGGGCAGTCTAAATGTATCAGTAATTGTTCACACTTTTTTTAAATAGTACAAAAATTTTCAGTTTCTCAGTATTTCTACAGCCATGTTCAAAAAGTAATAATAATTATAACTCAAATAAAGTAGCTGCTGCAGCCACCTCTAGACCAAGTGAAAGAAATTAAAAGTTTTATCAACAACATCAGCCATGCACCCAAGATTTTTTTTAGCCAAAAAGTTCCATGTTCAGTGTTCACTTTACGTGATACCAAATACTGTGATACCAAAAACTCAATGGCCTACAGGAGGACTTTGGAATTGAACCTGTACAAAAAAGTCAATGGGTTTCATTTCTTCATTACTAGTCACATTTAAATGTTGCACATTACATTTCAAATATTTCCTAAGCATACCATAATATCCAGTTTTTTTTTTCATTTTATATAAGTCATGAATTTGTATTAAATTCTTCAACAGGCCATTCCGGCATAATTTCTCCCAATTTTTGTTGGATATTGCGATCTCTATTAAGAAAACTTCATATGTTGAAAAGACCATGCCAATTTTAATCCATTTCGTTTGCATTAAACACGGTGCGAATAACTATGTAATTGTGTGATTTAAGGAGGATTTGGTATCACTGCATACCCTTCCCATTTGATGGGCATCACCCAAAGCGTCGGCACATTCCCAAGCCGACAAACGTACGCAACGTCGAAGTGCGAGCCCCACAGCTCCCCGATTAACAAGGAGAGCGAAACGAATCGATTCCTTTACATTCCAATCATGAAAGTTCACCTAAAACAATTATAATGCTAAAAAATAATAATCCTAACAAGCAAAATTAAAATGTATTTCGTAAAAATCCCCTACAATTCGGATGCGAGTATTGCGATAAAAACGAATTCCCTAGAAAGTTGAAGTATGAAGCCGAACAGGCAGAAGGCAACAAAGCCCTAGACCACCTCACACTCACACCGCGTTGCCAAATGCAGCCAGTTGCCACGTCGTCATCGACTATCACTATGCAAAGTTTTAATTAACAAACGTTCACCGATCACGGCAAGATAAACGTTCAGTCGGCATCTGTGACCTTATCGCAAACGCCTAACTTCGAGGTAATCCTCGATCAACTCTCCGCACCCAAAAATTAAAAGAAAATTGCTATATATGCTTCACCAGTGGATCGACCACGGCGAATAACAAAGGCGTATCCCATCAAGTTCAGCAGGGGAGAAATCGTGGCATTAACAGAAACAAGATTTGGGCGAGTTTCAAGCATGACATTGTTTACATTGAAACACGTGCACTCGTCGACACCTCCGTGAACGACATAATTGACATGTACCTAATGCATATTGCATCAATCATGACTCAGCACTAACTTCTAATTCAACTGATAACTAAACGATATCGTTGAAATGGGCAGAACTTAACAGACGGAAATGATGTTACGCAACCCGAAATATGTAATAGCCGAATAGAAATAAAAAAAAATCAAAGAATAAATACATGTGGCAACGCTGGTGGCGCTCCACACCGCCTGCCCGCCCGCTTTGTTCAGCACTCCGTACGGGCCAGTCTACACCGCCTGGCCGCCACCACCCAAAGTCACCATGCAAAAACTGGGGTGGCTGATGCTGGTATCAGCTGATGAGCACCCTGACACTTGCACTTGTACGGCAAACATTCACATCCGAAACGTTTATCCAAGATTTAAACGAAAAAAAATTTATAAGTTAAACCTTGCATTCATAATGTCATTCGTTGCGCTCGGCACCGGCAAAGACCATAAATCTATGTCGCAACCGACGATCTCATTAAAAGCGAGTATAGTAAAACTGATAGACTTTCTTAACTCATCTATAAATAATAGAAAATTATCAAATACAGAATTATGATAGCTGCTAGCAAGCCAGAGTCCGCCATTTGCTAGAGCTGTGGAGGGATCGGAGAGGATTTACCTGACGATAGCCTGTAGACGACTCCAGGGCCAAAGTTTCGTAGCTGACGACTAAAAACTTCAGATAAACACTCGCATATATCTGTATTACATTCAAAATTCAATTTCAAGTTGTTTTAATACCAATAAACTGTTTAAGAACTGGTAAGAGAGAGAGCGAGAGGCAGCCGGTATCGACCAAGAGCACGGCAGACCTAGACACACCACCGGCCTCTTTTCAACACTAACATCACTCTTTCAATAAACTCATACTTTTTATATAACATCACTTGTGTCACACAACTTTACTCTTGTCGAGAAAACAACTGGATACTTAAACTGGAACCGTTGGAATCGACGCTTTTTCTACAGCTCATGATAGCTGAACGCGCACTGTACGGCGCACGGAGACTCATCCATGACCAGTTGTTCGCATAACTTCGCACTTTAGACGACTTTCAACGTCTATTTTCTTATTTATTTAAACTTACAACTACAAAGAAACACTTTAACACTCAGACTTTTAGCTTTGTACACCACAAAATTGCCGAAATAAGGCAATAACTATAGAAAATCTTGGAGCATACCGCGGTTGTACGTCGCTTCGCTGTCTGCCCAGTCTTTGGCGTTGAACAAGGCATGATGGCGCCTCGAAGAACGATTTTTTACACACTTTCTCACTTCATCTAGCGTGTTTCGTTTTTTCAACACTCATATTTTTTAGAAGCAACAATTATTAATCATTCAAGAATATAATTAAGCCACCATTCTGTCGAAAGATTCGTATAATTCACAATATAAGAGGATTCTTTCAACGCTTGGGAGCGTAGATGGCAGCACTGCGCAGTGGTGAAGGTGACTCTGAGCTGCCAGACGTAGGATAGAGCAGCTTATCTTCAGAAAAGTTCTCTGTGTTTTCTTATTTGAACAATCACTGCATATGAAATGCGTATAAACACAATTGCATGAGTAGCAAGAATGAAACCAATGATCACATTTAATGAAGCCCCTAGCGAATTGAATACAGAACGCAGTGATTAAGCACAATAGTACTAAAACGTTAGGAATTTATCTACGTACATGAAGCAAATTTTATTGATATTATTGTTTCGAATTCGAGCTATCTCGACTAACTTATTATCCTTAAGAGATCAGTATATATCAATTAATTAATGCACTGGAAATTATCAATACATTTGAGGTACACTTACTTCACCTGTTGTACTATGTATACTGCTATGGATGGAGATGTTTGCAATGAACGCATATGCTTTTCACAAACAATAATAATTATTTTTAAAGCATAAAAACTCCAGAAGTAATTCTTTGAGACTCAGTTACAACGGAAACGTTTACATAGGCAAATAGCGCACGCGCGTAAACCAAATATTCGTGCAATTTTCACTGTTTCAATTTTAAAAACTTCACATCAAATGCCAATAATATTCTCCTTACATCACTGCATTAAACATTTTTTACCCTGTGGCTTCTGGCTACCAAAGCATTCGTCACTTAGATTAGAGCAGGAACACTGGAGTAGAACTTGTGACTGGCAGCACTCGGACCACGCATTCCCGCGCATTTTTCTTAGTGCTTCATTCGACTTTTTTTGCGTTTTCTTACTGAGGCAATAATAGGCTGACGACTGAGTTATGACATGATAAAGCGATGCAGCTATCGTGGTGTAATTGTTCTCGGTTAGAGCGCTCAGAAGAAAAGAGAGAGAGAATATGACGCTACTTTAAAAAAAAAAAAAACAAGTAAAGACCACTGAAGGCATGACAATGATACAAAAAAGATAAGTTGAAAACGACTAACTTCCTCCCCTGCTGGCTGCTCGGTATTCAATGCGTAAATGATTAGTTTTAATATCTATCCAGGGCATTTACAGAGTGGTTGACAATTTATGTGTTGGATCAATTTAACAAATCATCTCTGAGCTGCCTCTAAGAATTTGTTGTGGTTATTTTCCCTGTTCAAACAAAAATGGTGACGAATAATAACTGTCGATGCAATCTACCTTCCTTTCTACTTATGTTAAAAATTCGTGTTCCGCAAAGAGTTCTTGATTCCCTTAAAAACAGTTTTGCAATAAACAAAGTATTTTTGAGTCAGTGCTAATTCTTTTATCTTTGACGACACGTCACAGTTAAATTTCTTCTTTTACATTTCAAGAATTTAATTTAAAAGTTTACCTTGATTCCTAGTGGATTAATAACCGTTGTGGGTTTGATGCCTACAAGTCGGTCCTAGTTTGTGGTTCTCAATATTTGTTTTTTTTTATTGTTCTTATTCGTCATAAGAAATTGATCTAGAGTATTGGTAAAAAATAATATTATTCATTTTTTATCGAATTAGAAGCACCAGTAACAACAATAAAGATCTTCAAAAACTCAAGGCTCTGTTTCAAATAAACAGGTAGTATGTGTCATTGTAAAATATGACCAATGAATAGGGAAACAAATGGATGAATATTCAAATATTATTCCAGATAATGGATGTTAAATTAAGGAATGCCAGTTTAAGTGTTGAATTTACGTCCAACGACTGCACACCCCGAATTAACATATTATATTCTTTTTCCATTAATATAGAGCAAGAAAAAAATACTTTATTTCAAACTTGATTATCTTAAATCTATATCACTCCAGAATCCCTTATCGTAGTCATGATAAAAATAGAAATGATGTACATATTGGCATATATCAATATCGAAGAGCAATCAGGAGCAAAAGCTTCTTCACGCGGAGCACAAATTTACTAGTTGCCTCACAAATTTCAGTTCCGAACTGCATTCAGAATTTGAGTAGAAAAAATTGAACACGGTCAAGTAGAATCTCATCAAACAATACCAAAGAAAACAATTCATTTCCGGCTAATCGGAAAATATTTCGACAAGTTTACATTTTGAACACTTTCATAAAGAAGATTCAATGAGTAAGGGTTAAAAATACAGATTGCCTTTTGAATGTAATTTCAAAGGATTTCTACAGAAATGCACAATGATATAAGTTATTTTATAAGCTCGTTTCATCGCTCATTTCAATTCTCGCCTAGAGTTGACAATGAGTCAACGTAGAAACATCAATGGAAAAAACCTATTATTTTAGAAGCTAATATTTAAGCATGGTTCGATTGCGTCGTGTAAAGAAATGCACAATAGCGGTAATAGCTGTTTCAGCGTTTATTAGGCCGTAGGCCTGTCGCCGATTCTTAACATCGCAGAACTTTCACAGCATTTTGCGGTCTCGAACTCGCAACTCACTGCTACAATTCTGCTTTTGCACCGCCCGGCCTCCTTGCCGATTCTGACCAGAACTGGCGCACAGAGCTGGGATCGAACCCGCGCCTCTCTGCGCCAATCTTGGTACCCTGAACTGTAACCACGGGGCCATGCTTTTGCTCAGCATTCCAAAAAAGCAACTGCTTGATGCTCAGCAGAAAGAACTTAGTACTCACGCAAATTGAACAAGAAATTATGTGATTATGTACTGGCTCGTTATGCGTCTTAATTTCATGAGCGTCTCATTTCTAATTGTGCTCTTAAATCTTTTTCTCTTAATTTATACAGCGTTTTAATCTACTTTTTTTCGTGATTGAAGTTTCAACTTTTCCGTCATGTATTGATTCATATATGTTACCCGCTTGCGACCGACCGCTCTCTAAGAATTTACCTAAATAAAATAATAACTGCAAAATAAGTAAATGACAAAATGATTCATACGACTACAATTAACACGCATCGCCTCGCAGGGAGAGCGCGCTATAGACGTGATGATGTATGCAAGGCTGCGTGTCAGCAACAAGTGGTTATTCTAAAACCGCTCCGCTTCGATCGCGACAGCTATAGACCACCTGAGGTTACGTGGTGCACTGCCGGTGAACATCAGTAGCTTAGAATGGAACATTGACATAGATTTACGTTCAGAAAACCAGAAACGATCAATTTACGTCAATTGTTCTCAACATTTTAAATGGAAATTACGTCGTAGACAATTATACTGTTCATTAAAATTATCTAGGTATAATAAATTACATGCACTGCGTGATTAAAAGAACATTAATTTCTTCAGGAATCCATTTATTACCAGGGAGACAAAAATGTCATTGTAAAAGTAACATACATGAATAGGTAACCATAAAATTACAGATAATCTTTCTTTGCTCCTATGTACGTCACACTATAAATTTTTGTCAATTTTCTTAATTAAAGTCTCAAAATTATATATAGAATTATCCCTCGTGATGCCTGTGTTGCAGGTGATGCATGTCATTTCACAAGCAGTGCATGCATGCGGGAATTTGAAATCATCTGTAACACAAAACAATCGTGAAAATATCTTAAGTATTAACAAATCGTTAGCTAAGGTGTAAGCTTGGGAAACTATCGATATAAGTATAGGCAAAAACAACAAATCTTGAGTAAAAAAGCTCGATTACAAACAAACCCAATTTTTTGTTCGCGCATAAAATTGCCGCATCGCTGTGTTTAGCCATTGCTCCTCCTACTGTTCTTTGTTGAAGATAATGCTAGGAAGTTGATTAGTTTTGAAAACATAGCAGAGACTTCGAAACAACTCCAAATTGTAAAAACTCAAACTTCAATTTTGCCAACAAATTTCAAATCATCACATTAGAAAAAATTATTGCTAGAGCTTAACATTAACGTGAATACATTTTTATCTTACCATCATGCGAACGACAATCAAACATATATTTCACTGTGCACGATTGTATTCACTGCACAGTGTAAAATGTATTCACTGCACAGAGAAATATATGCCGTGATTTTTACCAGCTTTCTCCAACGAAGCGTTCACCTACCAAAATTGACGTTCTGCATTCAGGCACTTTGGCATAATACCTGCTGATGTTTTCAATTTAACAAGAGGTTTAATAATAAAGCACTAGAAGCTCACGCTACAATGAAACCCGAAGCCAACTCTATTGATAAGAGCACTCGAATCCTTTGTCAAACTAAATAAGTCGCGAGCAAACATCCAATTATAGTGAACTGGATCTATCGGGAGCTTGTTTAAAGAGTGAGCACGTTGATTAAAAGTGCAGCGCATAATCAGGTAGGATAGTGCACTTGGGGAGGTTGGGACATAAATAGGCAGAAATATCGACAGATATTTGAGATGATGATCTTTTAAGTTTTTTAACTAAGTTCTTCTGTTTAATTATGGTACCTATTCTCATGTCATCATCAGCGAAGGAAAATTACTCAACTGATCCTTACAAAATTAATCAATTAATCATTTTATTGACTTTTCGGACAGCTCTGAATTCGTATTCAGTTCTTTAACTGTGAAAAATCGATATTGATGAAGAAGATACAATTCCTAAGCATGAAATAATAAATTTTGCAGAATGAGTAGAACAAAAAAAATCATAGTGTAAAATTTTTAAAAAAATTTAGCCACCAACTTAAAAGTGGTTTCACTGCCAATTACTTCCTTTCGGCAAGAAATGCACCAATCACAAGTTCTATTAATGCTCCAAATTTCATTCTTTAAATCGCTCGAAGTTGAAAGCACGGAACCATGCATTATTATCATTTGAGCTGATCAAGATGAAATAAAATTATATTTAACACGAAGTTTGCATGTAGTAACAAGATTTGATCAGAACCTGTTCAGTCTCTATACATATGAAAGCAAAACAGCACCGTATACGTTCGAACCCCATACACTCTTAGCCCCTCACACGCAGCCCTCATCTCATCGTTCCGCCGTCCATTTCCCTCGGCCTCCAAAGTCCCCTCTACGGCTCTCCATCCGAGGGATGTTTTGCAGAGCAGCGTCACATTTTCCCCTCGTTCTTTCCATGGGTTTTGAGAGAACACAGCGGCAGACCCGAGGGGAAATTGGAGCCGAGGGTTAGCTAGGGAAAAACGCCCGCTGGCGAGTACGATAAAACTCAGAGGGAAAGTTTTCTGCGAGGCGGCAGTCCTAGATTGCGAGGGTCTGATTAGAAGCAGCAGCGAGGGTCTGATTAAACGCAGCAGCGAGGTACGGTTAAAAGCAGCAGCGAGGTCAGGTTAAAAACAAAAGCGAGGTCTGATTAGAAGCAGCAGCGAGGTCTGATTAAAAGCAGCAGCGAGGTCTGATTAGAAGCAGCAGCGAGGTCTGATTAAAAGCAGCAGCGAGGTCTTAAAAGCAGCAGCGAGGTCTGATTAAAAGCAGCAGCGAGGTCTGATTAGAAGCAGCAGCGAGGTCTGATTAGAAGCAGTAGCGAGGTCTGACTAAAAATAGCAGCGAGGTCTGATTAAAAGCAGCAGCGAGGTACGGTTAAAAGCAGCTGAGAGGTTTGATTAAAATCAGAAGTGAAGTCTGATTGAAAGCTGCAGCGAGGTCTGATTAAATGCACCAGTGAGGTCTGATCGCAAGCAGCAGCAGCAGCAGCAGCGAGGTCTGCATGATTAAGAGCAACAGCGAAGTCTGATTAGGAGCAAAGGTACCTGCTGATAAAATCGATTAACAAATTGTGATTAAAATTGTTGTGGCTGCCTAGAAGCTTCAGTAAATAATTTATTCAAAGTTATGGGGAAGACTGAACTTAATAAATTTTGAAATTCATTAAAATGTGACTCAATGAGATTAATGAACTTCTATTAATATGAAAAATGAGAAGGGAACATCTTTGGAATTATCAAGGTTCAAATTGTGCCTATAAAGAATTCTTGTGCAAGAAATTAATGGAATGGAAGTTTGAAACTCTGATCAGTGGCATATTCACGCAAATTCCAAATGAGTAACAGTTCGTAAAAATAGAACACGTGAGGCAAAATACGCCTTTCCGAATCCAGCCTGTCGAATCGGCCGTTTTATTTCCGAGAATGCGTCCTTGTTCTCTTCCGTGTTGGCCAAGTCATGCACTGATGGAACCTCGGTACGCGAAAGATCAAAACATACGCTGATGTAAATCAGATTCAAGTTGTATTTAAAGTTGACATTGTTATATAAGATGGATAGAGCACAGAGTGATTTAAAAAAAATAGACCCATTTTTCCGATCCTATGTTTCGTTCTAAAATTACATAAAGAAATTTTCTATGACGATGGACCGCTCACCGCTGAGCTCCATGTCGGAATTGCATGTAGGGTTTGCCATGCAGAATTAAGAAATGGACATGATGGAAGTTTAGTATCGTCGATCCCAGAAAAGAAAAAACACGACCATTTCATGGAGCACAAAGAAAAGGAAGATCTAAGAGTGCATGTGGCTATTGTAGTTTAAAGGAGCTTTGTTGATGGGAACAAAGGCTTCGTAGAGAACAGTTTACTCAACAGCGTTCACTCAAACACTCACCTCTTTTGTGTTTGACAACGAATATGAGATTAAACCAGGACAGCTTTGTCTTTTGCTCGTGTGTAGTGAGAAAAGCTAACTGCCTATGCGGTACCAGCGAATTCATAAAATTCCAGCCTTGATGTTATTTCATACTAAAATAGCAAAGACTCACAAGTCTTTCTTCACAGAAAATCACCTTCAAATAACTCAATAGAAAAGCAATGCGTTTCATGATTTGATTATGAGCTCCTATTTGCCTTTAAAAAAGTCAGGGCCATAATACATTTTATTAATTCTGACATTCCACGTATTTTTTTGTTGTAAATTGGAAATCAACAAAGTTGCAAGTAGCGTCCTGGAGCGTACATATGTCAATAAGAACGGACTTTCATGAGATAGGCGTCATTTGTACAATCGTGATGATACAAAAATTTGTGTTCTTCATTATAGTCAATGAAAGACAAAATTAAATATTTTGTTTCATTATTCATTTTTTTCGGATATAATATTAGTTAAATTTCATCTTTCTGCTAAACTCGACAGCACATGTATAACAACTAGATACAGACATAAATATATACATGAATATGTTAGACAAAGTTAGGAAGAAAGTTTAGCATGATTTTACAATGGTCTTTCTGCTCACCTCACATTTTTTCCTTCACGAAACATGCGCTTCAAATAAATGTTAAGTAGCATCGCTCTAACACATATAATTAAACATTTAGGGAAAGAGTAGATGTGCTATAGAAATGCTCTCACCGCATCTCATCGATCATGTATTAACCCGGCGCTGTCAGTTAAATCCAGCAACTGAACTGGCAGCGCCGAGTGACATTGAGCATATAAATTAGTTGCTCCACATAGTCCGTATAAAATCAACTGAGTACAAAAAAAGAGTTAATCAACCTTTGAATACCTATTGGGATGTTTGCTTTACCGATATTTTAGAATTTCTTGGTGATTTGAACTCCTACAGAGCGGAATTTATTCTGAGCTACAGCACTCTAAGTTTAGCGTACATTATTTTCAATGGTAGAAACTAAATGTGGTAGAAATACTTCCGTCAAAGCTTTAATTACAGAGGAATAAGCTTCTCTGAATAGCGAATATAGATATAGTGATTAATGACAAAATGCACTTTGAGCAAATTAAAAAGCAAAAATATCAATCTGAACAAAACAAACATTGTCGAATACATTAAGTCATGCTTGATCATTGCATTCAAACGTCTTTAAATTGAAAGAAAGGCATGCTTTCTCGTCATATCTTTCCTCGACCTTCCAGTGAATACCGAAGTAGATCGTGACACTGAACTGGATAAGCAATAGCTTCTCCTGGACACACACGTCGCCCATGTCATTACGATTATTGAATGAAAGTTATGAAACCATGAAAGGTGTAAGTTTATGAATAAATATTTTGAAGCAAGAAAGAAAAGGGAGCAGAAAGAATGAGGGCGACGCAAGGAAGGAGTGAGAAGGGATTCGAGGGAAAGAGGGAGCACATCTGTGCACCGGAACACAGTTCAATATTTCGACAGGCAGCATGAACGTGTAAAAACTTTTGCTGGACTTATCGCCACCGTAAACTCGCAAGTTCTTAGAACTTTTCGAAGCTCTAAACTTTGGCAAGCAATCAAAGCTAAATACTCGAGTTGTACTCTTCGACCTTGTTCAGAAACAGCGGCATCATTTTATCGTGTCAGTGAGCGGCATGATTGCTTTGCATACACGCAACACAAGCCAAGGCGTATATCTCGCCCATGTCATTGACCTTGCTCGACATTTCTTACCTTTATTCGGCACTGGTCATGTCATCCATAGTAAGAACCCCCCCTCCAACTCCTTCTTCTCCCCTCCCACCACGCCCCTCTGCCCTTTACAACTTCATTCATTGCTTCACAGAAGATGCCGGAAAGGCGTCTAAAATCGTCAATACTTTCCAGTTTCCGCACAATGCATTTCAGATTTGAGATTGAAGGAGGGCGTTGCTCTCAGCCGCTACGGCCAACTGGCGCTTCTTTTTACATTGCCCAACTTTTCATTGTTCCAAATTGGCAGTTTAATGCCAGTTTATTACGAGCTGCGATTACAGAGGTGATTGTCGGTTAGGCTTAGAATCGCAGAACGCCGTGTAAGCTGTGACAGGTGGGCGCGAGTGTGCGTGTGAGTTCATGTACATGCACTTCGTCTGCCCCAAACTTCGGTGTGCACCTCAAGAATGCAAGTGAGCCACCATGTACGTCAGACTTACACACACAAAATCAGCTGATGTTGAACTGTGTGCACCCCGAGGCGACTTCCTCCAAATTAAATCCTTTAGACTATGAAGGATTTCATAGCTGGCTCCCTTGGGACTATGAGGTCGACTTGAGAGAATTGGGCACGGGGCGACCGATGTCAAATGCGAGTTTTGTGGTCATGAAAAATATAAATTACTGTGCTTCAAATAATATTTCAAATATACTTAATTTTAGTATGATTGTGCATACAATAAAGCCTAAAAAAGGCATTCCGCACTTCGTATGAATTTTATTTGTGAAAGCTGAACCCGCATCGCAGGTTCATAAAAATGGGCTTTAAAAATGGGTTTCTGTTTAAAAAAAACAGAAATTTTGGAATGATTATTTATATCAGCAATATCAGCTGCCAAAAAACGATTTTGCACGGCATATTCTGAACTCAGATTCTCCTTGACGGTAATGTGTGATGGCTAGCAGAAACACTCACAAATGAAACGAAATAGACGGCTATGTCACACTCATGAACCAGGCAATCGCTTTCTCAAATAAAAATATATTTTAAATGCGAACAAAATATTTAGTGTGTCTAATACGGAGCGAGAAATAAATATCTATATTAATCCAGTTAAAATAAAAGCCACAATAACAGCACCGTCATGCATCGTCTGCAGAGCGCTAAATAAGTCTACATTTTAATTCTGTTAAAATAAAAGCACGTCCGGGTCCGACAATAACGGCAGCAGCATCGTGTGTCGCCTGCAGAGCGCGATAACACGCGAGGGTTCGGTTGTTATCGCCCGATAAGAACCCGCCAGTCGTTCCAACGCTGAACACAAACTGGAGTTGTACTGCGAATTTTTTTACCATGTGCAAACAGCAGGCGAACGTTTTGCAGACAGTGTCAAATAAAATTAAAGAGTCTCGAGTAACGGGAGTATTTTAAATACCTACTAATATTTACTGCACAATTAAGAGATTTTTCTGTTTTGCTCGAAGTGCGCGATGCTCACGTTTCAGCTGTAAGGTAAATTATAACAGTATTTATATTAAATGACTCAACGATTGCTAGAGTACCTTCCACATAAATTCTCACGTGCTTTAAGATTTGAATTCGATTTAAATAAATTTATTCTCATGCAATGAAATAACTTGAATTTTAGCATGTGCGCAAAATTGAACAGCGTCCACTTGAGGCGCAGCTAAATTGCATAAAATACAGTCCGCGCTTTTTAGCGCATTTCCTCATTTATGGAACAAATGCACTATTGTGCTCGCCATGTCCGTCTGTCTGTCTGTCCGTCCGTTCGTCCGTCTGTCCGTCCGTCCGTCTGTCCGTGACCTCAAGTTTTCGTCGACGAGAAAATGCGCTCTCTGTCACTCACTGCAGTGAGTACTGAGTTATTTTTTATCGTCTATACTTAACATCCCGGATTAGATATGCAGCGTCAATCAGTCAATGCATGATTGATTCAGCAAGCGTTAACCGGTTGACCATCACAGCTCAACTCCCTGATAATTCAAACTTTTCAAAACATAATTTAATTTAACACTAAAATAATGAGCGAGGCTAATCCCTTGCAGTGGTGATTAAAAATCATTACTATTGACCGAAGCAACACAATTCACAGCTAAAATTCAACGAACTAAATTGATATAGTCGATAATTGAACAAGACAAATATTAGTAAGCAAAGACAATGCAAACAGACAAGTCGATTGAAAAAAAAAAACAATCAGATCATCTCTCTTCCAAAAAATCTAAGAATTAAAAAAACATAAAAACATTAAAGAGGAAAAAGCTACGGCATAATATGTACATATAAGTCGCCTGATCTTGGAGCCAGGAACAAAATGCTTTACGAACTAAGACCTAAATCGTCTCCGCCGGCTGCAGCACGCGTCGGCGACAGTCTTTTTAGACGTCAGTCAGTCATTCCCCAAAAAAGATTAAATGAACGAATAGCCAATGAATGGGTGCGTAAAAAGCTTCGGTTGTAGTATAGAGCGGTAGTAAGAGGAATGAGTCACATATATATAGTTTCATTTGAAGTGAGCAGACACACCTTCTATATAAGAGTGACGTCATATAAACAAGCGCCACTGCACCCGGGATCTAATTACAAGAAGCACACCTGTGGTTACTTCTATGTGCACCTGTGAACTGTGCATTTTTAATGTAATAATAAATATCACTATGATAAGAATAGTCAATATCCAATATTAGAGTCTAGGTCAACGCACTATAAATGGCTGAGGATAATACTGGAGGTGTTTACACAATAACGTACAAGAGTCGTGCCCTGACCTTCAGCCAAATGCACGCACATGTAAGCGTGAGCTTGATGACGAAGTCGTGTGTGGACGCATCCTTGCATAAACTTATCACGGTCAGATGACCTTATGAAGCTCGGCAACACCGACACGCGTATTGAAATGCAAGCACCGCCCGGCGCAACTGTGACGTGAGCGAGCGCTAGATTAAATGCCATTAACCTTCACACGCATCTTACTTGAGGAAGTCTTCACCCATATCAGCCTTGGCAATGATCTTCGATGACTTGAGAATCTGTGATTATACAACTTGTAATTACGTGAGAATAAAAGCTTGGCGGATCCTATGGGCAGGAAGGCATGGTGTAACGTGCATTCCGTTACTCGAAGAAAAACTTCCGTTGTTGGGAGCCACGAACTAGTAACATGCCAAGCAGATCAGGAATATAAATTAATCTGGACAAACAACTAATGAAACACACAGGTCATGATAAAAATACCGTAGTTGCTCTAAAAACGTGGCACATATAGACATATTGAGCAGTGTTTTTTAGCCGGAATCAAACGTCTGTAAATAAATTAGAGACAAAAAAACTCTGTTAACGAATAGATGCGGATACACGTGATCCTTTTAAATGATTCCCCAATGCATTAGCTTCATGATGCTGCAGCATCACATTGGCAGCTGCAACTGGGGAGAGCAGCTGCAGCACAACAGCAGTGGCAGCAAAGCAGCAGCTGCAGCACAGCAGCAGCAGCAGCAGCTGCTGCAGCAAAGCAGCAGCAGCTGCAGCACAGCAGCAGCAGCAGCAGCTGCTGCAGCAAAGCAGCAGCAGCTGCAGCACAGCAGCAGCAGCAGCAGCTGCTGCAGCAAAGCAGCAGCAGCTGCAGCACAGCAGCAGTGGCAGCAGCTGCAGCACAGCAGCAACAGCTGCAGCAAAGCAGCAGTGTTAGCAGCTGTGAGGTGAGCTTTAAGCTGACGCACACACACAGGCAGCAGCAACGTTGCCAACGCTAACAACACCAACAGCATACGTCAACTTCAGCGATATTTTGACGGGAGTTACATTTGAGAGAGGCGCTCCATTTGAGAGACTGCTTGTCTTGCGTCATGCATCGACCAAGACCGGAAAAACTTGCAAGAGATTTACTTCGTGATGGAGAATAATGTAATGTTCTTAGAAAACCGACAGAGTTTTACACGTATCGTTCCTGAGTGACAATGATTTTTTACTTGCGTATAAATAATTTGCGTAATTCCGTTTTTTATAAAAACACGAATTAAGGGTATTTATATAACAAATAAAATCTATAACTAAACAAAATTTAGCGTCACCACAGTGGAAATTTCTTGACATAAATAAAACTTGAATAATCATCTATGTCCAAATAATACGTCTTTCAGTCAGTTGCAGGCCGTTTAATTTAATAAACATGCTGGTATTCGTAAAATACACGAATCAAATATGGCATAACAATAACTAATTTCTGTTTCCAGGTTTCATTCATTTTTTCTTCAACGTATTTGTTTCATTGCCCCGAGTAAAATTATCGTATACCAAGAATACATTATTTAAGAACTAATTGATTTTCGAATACGATTTACACCCGTAACGATCATCGAGGTGCATCATATATATGAGCACCATTATTCTCGCACCCTTTGCTTCGATAACTGTCATATTTTATGAATCAAACTTAAATGAGAACAAGCACAAAAGGTTTTTAAAACAGCACTCAAGAAGCATATCTTTTAGAAATAATATTCGACTTGTAAATAATTAATAACGAGACTGTGACATGCCAATTGCAATACTAAACGATTTTCAAGAGAAATGGACCAGCGTTTTGTCTCCGCCTTTATTTACGAAGATATAAGAACGCTTGTGAATGATAATCCCATAGAGAACTTTCGCTCATAACCATTCTTGTTTATATTCATGATAAACATAGGACAAGTGAAGACAATAGAATTATACCTCCGAGAACAATGAATTGAACGGGCAACAGAAACTGAATACAAATATTCAGACAATAGCGAACGGTATAAAGAAAATTTTTTGTGGAGAAAACTAAATATATTACAACCCAATTATACTACTAACGTTCTCGGACCTCTACCAACAAAAATAAATCCATAAATGCTTATTTGAAATATTTTTGGTGCGAATATAAATGCCTTTAATCACTCCACGTGTGCGCTGATATTAAGGTTGTTATTACGTTTCAGTAGCAATAATTTAAGGAGTATAACAAGCGCTCTTTCGTGCCACCAGAACTATTATGTGTTCTGATACCAGAGGATGTGTCTGCTTAATTCAGCACTCACATCGATCGACCGAGTTTATCTTTCTTCCGACACACGCACGATGCATGTAACGAGTCAGGGAGCGTCGGTTCGCATAAAGTGATAATAGAGCAAGATTGGATAATGGGTAGAGAATTGCCTGTTTTAAGCTGCTCATGATGACTGAGGAACGACTCCTGAAGTCTGTCATAGTCGAAACTCCGGCGATAGTTTTATTTACTCGCATTCGCCTGCTGGTCTGATTGAGTCTGATTGGCTAAACGAGCATTTTACCAGCTTTCCTTCCGCATTTTGGATATTTTTTTCCGGGGAGAAACAAATTCACGACCGTGATCAAATTAATTAACAAACGAGATTTGACTGGAAATACTCGTTGTATGTGAATGGGAATTTAATTATGTCATTTGACATAAATTGAATTAAATGAAAAAACGGATTATGCGATTTCATTTTAACACAATATGATCGATTTGATGTGGTAGCTGCGCTTCCATAATTAATTATCATGGATGAAAGAACACTATCTTTATTATATATTTCACCTTCTACAGACAGGCTTCATAAACAAGTAGGCAAGGCACCTGCAAGTCATACACAATAGAAAAGCAACTCGCTCCAGTAACACAACTTCCGCACCGCGTCATAGTCATACTCCGCGAGGCGTGAGACTTGAACTGAAAATAATGCAACACGTTTGTCAGCTGCTGTTTTAATGCCATAGTCGCTCTGATGAACACTTATAAAACATGGCCTGCTGTTATAGCCAGTGGGTGCTCGGTCTTGTATGCATCGTCGAACACCAGCTGCTGTTTGAAAGGAGCTTCTTCTGATAATAAATGCAGCGCTTCAGGTCTTACCTGGGAAGATTAACGTCATTTCGCGTAGAATGCGTGAGAAGTAATGTTCTTTATATATGATAATTGTGTACGATTGATTTCGTGATAGTAGATTTAATACATTGAAAAATATTGAACAATTTAAAGTACACTTTCGTTTACACCTGCATTTCGGACAAGCTTTCCAAATCTAGGTTTAGTGGTTATTTAATATGAATGTTCTCTTCCCAGTGAGAATAATTGTTCCTTTAATCTATGTAAAATAATTACATAGTCTTCGGAGACACTGTTCGCTGTGTCGAAAACTATATGTTGCCCAAAGCTCTTAGTCGAACGACTATCATTGCCATGTCACGTTTATTCAGACGCCCGACAACCTAGGGCGGTCGGTACACAAACTTCGCTTTCGCTACGGCCAATTTTAGACCGTTGCTTTTGTACAGTCCGTTGCCTAGCGCCCGTCCGCTGGCGAAATGGTCGTCTTTTGTGAATGCGCGCCTCATCAATTAAACTGAGTGCCGGAACGTTTCGTAGTGGCTTAATTTTCCCCACATAAATACAGTTACTTGACGTGATGGTGCTTCGTCACGGAACACCACTTCATTCAAACAAACCAAGCTCGAGGAAAAGTGAACATTTATAGAGAACTTAGCCCTGCCACTCTGCTGCAGTCGCAGAATTACGCGGAACGGTCACAAGAAAAGATTAAATCCGCTATAGACAACAATGGCGCGTTAATTATGCTGTACAACAATTAATTAACATTGAACGTAAGAAAAGACCAAAATTGGGATATCATGCCTTCTTATACTTCATTACTGACCGAAGCTGAATCAACGTTTCATCTATCCTCTTTTGCAACTTGATAAAATCGTTTGTTTTTAAAACCTTTTTTCCATCTCGTCAAAGGTAGGAATTTAGCAATCAAAATACAATTCAATTGAATTTTATCGACCAAAATGGAGCACAAATGTCCATACAATATCAATGAATAACAGAAATAGAACCAACATTCTTACCAGGAACCTCATGTACGCTATAATAAAGAGTGAATAATAACTGGTGTTTGCCTGAGAGACAATTGACCGTAAATTTGGAAGTAAATATAGGTTACACGAGCTTTTAACTGAAAGTTAAAAGACGAAAGCATACAAAGCCCGCACCCAGTATCACAAATCAATAGCAATCGAGCTACATGTCATGCATTGGAACAAAATGTTTTTCGGAACAAAAATTTAATTGGTTCAAGTTCAGGGATTGTTAGAAATGAATTAATTTGTTCGAGTTCAGTTATTGTTCGAAATTAATATCATGTGATATTTTCAACTTTAAGCGTAAACAATCAAAATCCACTTGGGCTACTAGGAGATGTAAAAAAGTGAGCAGTAGTTTTGTGTTGACTGTTCGGGTAATCACTTAGGGGAACAAATTTGTCCAGAAGCTGAAGGCCTGACTTGTGGTCGAGTCTAATTGACTGGAATTATCGGAGGCGTAAAGTCAAGAGCTGTCAAAAGAACTGAGATCAGCGTTCCTAAAGTGGGCGCCGTGGCTGTTATGAAGATGAAGTGATTGAGGAGTTAATACAGCCGCACGATGCGTAATTGTTTTGGAAAGAAAGCCACAGTGAGACGGTCAAATTAGGACAGACAAAGAAAAGAATAAATGGCTTTAAAAAAGAAGCTAATCGTTTACAAAAGAAAACAAAAAAATCTTTTGCATGAGCTTCTGGCTAAGGCCCAGTTACTATTTCGTAGTCAAGAGAATGTCCCTTTCTTTGAAATTCACTACAAATGCACTAGACACACCTACACGAATGATAAAATTAGTATTTTTATGTATGTTTTGGATTTTATCAGCTAATATAAAATCACATATCTTTTTATCACTTTACCATCCAATTTTTAATGGACAAATAAATAAAAATTACAGAAATGTGATTTTTGATGACAATTTTCAATACGAGCATATTTGTGGCTTCCTTAAACAAATCATCACTTGAAAGAAGAATGAAGCTAACCTCCTGATGCTATTCAGAAAAAAATGTAAATTATCACACGAAAAGCACCATGGACTCGGTGCCATAGGAAAAAAAAAACTTAAAATTATAGAATACCGGCATCTTAAATTTATTATCGCATCATCGCACATATATATTCCCATTAAATGCATGACATATCGAGTAGTTTCATATTTGTCAGAATC
The DNA here is from genome assembly GCF_000764305.2 of Hyalella azteca. Taxonomy (NCBI): domain Eukaryota; kingdom Metazoa; phylum Arthropoda; class Malacostraca; order Amphipoda; family Hyalellidae; genus Hyalella; species Hyalella azteca. Next base: position 168,303 of record NW_025931337.1, read on the forward strand.
TTAGCGTCTCACCGTAACACAGCGAGCTAACGCTGCAAGCCCATGCAGGGACGCGTCATGAACGACCGCTCATAACCGCGTCTTTCCAGTCCAGTCAGCCCGCCTAAGTTTAGTCCCTCAAAGCGTGTCCGGAGGCTCTCACTTTTAGTAGAAGTTTCCCTTCCTTTTCGCGATTTCTTTCTCAAGCAATGAGCATTTTTCTATGACCGCCCATCCCTCAACTCCCGACCCAACAACGCGGAAATCATTACTGAGTGCCGTAGGTACGAGATTAGCGGGCGATGGAATCGAGGGAAAATTCGGTCGGGAGGGGTTTGCACTCGATGGAGGATCGTAACAGTTTTAATCAGTTTTTAGAAACCTCTCTGGGTCTAAATAGTTCTGTTAAAAGTCAGTTAAACTGCAACTTATCTTAATTCTATTAGCAGTTGGTCGCGTTTGTAATTTTTTAAAAGAATGTTCAATCACATGAAATGGGTTAAAATTAAAATTTATGTTACATTTTTTGTCAGTCTGATATAATTTAGAAATACTTCCAACCCGTACAAATGCGAATAATTTATATTGGCTTAGATTTGAATTTATAATGAATGTGTTGGCCACTAACAATCTCATGCAATTTTCATCATCTTCACACATTAATACATTAAAAAATGTTTGCTGAAGATGGTGACGTTCTTGTGTAGTTTTCATTATTCAAACAGAAACAAAATGAGTAACTATGTTGCAAGGTATTCACTTAAAAATAGCTTGTAGCAATTTTTACTATGTCACATTTATCGTAACAGTGGTAGCGTAATTGTGGGTGCAGTAGGGATATTATACTGCCATAGTTGCAGTTGCTGCGCCAGTGCGCCATGTTAACACGCTGCTGCTTTCAGTAGAGCAGTCAACTTAGATGCTTAAGGCTGGTAATAATCATTTCCAACAATTGTCATTCAGAAAAGAAAAGAGTCACAAGCTCCCTGCTACGGAGATCTTTCCTTAGAAATTTGTTTGTAAAACTTGGTGTCAGAAAATGGCACTTGAGTAACTTGTAGAAGAATGCGACTTATCAAAAGTATATATAGTGCAAATATGACAAAGAGTGTATGAGGGCTTCATAAACCTGATGTTTAAACTGTTCTCAAACTTTAGAAAACCTTCAACTTCGAGGTTCATTGAATATTTTGTTGACTTTCCATGTTATATTACCCTATAAGTGTAGAAAAACATAACTATAAACACGTTTTCAGACTAAGAAATCGACAGATAAGCTTTCAATAAAATACTGATCATCATCTTAAAAACTGCATTAATATGACTCTCGTTTAACAAAAATTTTTGACTACAAAAAGTGTACATGGTGTGCAAGGTGCATGCACGTATATCTAAGAACGTAAGTTTGGCTGGATACAAAGTTCCCCAATAACTACTAACTGGGCAGGTTTTTAGGTCAATCTTGCTGAGCAGGGTCTGAAGAGCAGATGCAAGGGCACTAACAAGCCTGCTACAGGTCAGATGAAACTACCTAAGGCAGAGCGTAGAACGAGTGCTTGTGTAGCGCAGAACATCTATAAACAATGCAAAGCGATGCATCTAAGGTCGCCATGCAGTTACGGGCTAAATTTATGATATAGACTAAGCCAGACGGGAGTTGTAATTAGGAGGGCGCTTGCAAACGCCCCGACCGTAGCCCCGAGACGACCTGCACAATATGTTTAATATCTGCCTGTACAGAGGAGACGATTAATTGGTGCATGACATTTTCGACAAATTTATCTCTGTTTTCCCGAATTCACTGCCGTGTACATGAAATCCACATTACATATATTCATAGATATTTTATATTATTTAATGGTTGTGCATTGAAACTGATCATTCATTGAAAGGTAAACATTTTCAATTTCGCACGAAGCCATCGAAAAATTTGAATGTTTAAACTAACATGTTTGCAATTTAATTCGGTACTGATTTTAGATTGATTCTCACAAACGCAAATCGACATTTTTATCAACAAAATATTTTTACAATAGAAAAATTCCCTTATTAATCTTGTTGATGATACATTAATTTAAAAAAATTTTACGCTTCTGTCTATGTTGCTTCACCGCTTAGTTAGGATCTATTGCCTCGCTGTTTATCCATATAGTTTCACAACTTAGGATCTATTGCCTCGATGTTTATCTATATAGTTTCACCACTTAGTTAGGATCTATTGCCACGCTGTTTACCCATGTAGTTTTACAACTTAGGATCTATTGCATCGTTAATTGTTTATCCATATAGTTTCACAACTTAGTTAGGATCTATTGCATCGCTGTTTATCCTTATAGTTTCGTCAACTTAGGATCTATTGCCTCGCTATTTATCCATTTAGTTTCACAACTTAGTTAGGATCTATTGCCTCGCTATTTATCCATATAGTTTCACAACTTAGTTAGGATCTATCGCCTCGCTATTTATCCATTTAGTTTCACAACTTAGGATCTATTGCATCGTAGTTTATCCGTATAGTTTCTCTCCCTATTTTCATCGTTGTTTACGTGGTAGGACGGCAGTAGAACAGCAAGCATCAAGGCGGTTGCCATAGTGGCGACGGCAGTGTCCCTTATATTTTCCGTTCGTTATATTGATCGCTGCCTGCGGTCGTGGCTCGACTGCAGCATGTCGTCATACATACTTTATGAACAGTCTCACACCTCAAAATATTTTCTTGGCTCTGAATTTAGTATCGACTTGCTGGGATTGAGTTAACGGCAGCATATCTTGTGTTCAGGACTGAGCCATATATTCAGAAACATCTGGGCTAATAAGCAAACATGGTTAGCATTCGGCGCGCTGCGTTTGAATTCCTCATACAGCAGAGGCCATAGAAGCGTGTGGTGAACTGGAATAAATTGTTCACACATGAATATATTCAACTGAGAGATAAATTTGGATCCAGCCAAGTCTCATCAATGCAAAGCGACTGTGAAAACAAGTTTGATAGCCAATATACTCAGATAGTCTACACAAAAAAAATGCGAAAGTTCATCTTAACTAGACGTTACCAAACATCTTTCAAGGTTCATCGATTTATCCCTGCTGTACCATGACTTCCGAACTGAAATTTTTCATTGAAAAATAATAATAATGCTTTGTTTCTATGGACCTCTCCAATGCAGATTAATTCATTTTTCTGGTCCCATTTCACCTCTCGGGAGACAACCGACTAAAGGAATCATAATGGTCGCTCCCCACTCGCACTACAATATACCATGCATAACAAAAGAAAGGACTGATATTACAGCGTTTGAGCGGTTATCGTGAAAGGCGCGCTGGAAATGAGGTTAGGCTTGAATCGCTTGGTGCCAAGAATGTATAATAAATTCATTAGGCGCTCATTAAAAACTCATCAATTTCGCAGCTATGAGAATAATCTGCCTCTGTGAGGCCGCCAGACAGAAAAAAAAATATTCTATTTGGAGTGAACTCAAATCGACGGAAATAAGTGACTGATACTCGTAAGCAGAAAGCATCACTCGGACGTTAACATTTAATGGCTGTCATAACAGTCAACCAATCACTTGATAAACATTAGAATCGATTTGAAGAAATCCTAGTATTTGTCATTGTCACATAGATGCCTCTATGTATCTGGCCGCACCCTTCCGTCTCCTCTTCAGCTGTCAAACAATGCTTCACTGAAGTGCTTGTTTCCTCATCATTTTATAATCCGTTGCCGTCCTCCGTTCCTCTCATATTTTAGCTCCAACTTACCGACCGTCATGGCTGCCTCCATCCATTACAAGCTTCCCTGCCCCGTTCGTCCTTCCCCTCCTCACAGCTCGATCTCGCCAACTCCCTTTCGCGCCAAAACGTGCCTGGCAAGAGGATTAATTAGCAGGCCCTCTATTCCCCGCTCTAAATTAAAGGAAACTGGAGGAAAGAAAACAGGGAACCACTTCTTTCCACTCGCGCTCACGACTTGCGCCCAACACCTACACCGACAGAGCTTCTTCAACGCCACTTAAGTCAAGAAATAAAGTACTATTCGTGCAATTTATTCTGCGCTTAGTACTTATTTGCTTTACTCACTTATATGCTTTACTCCCCTAAGCAGAGTCTACGCAAAATAAATTATCGATTGAAAGAAGTCACCTGATTCGTTCCTCTATTGATTGATGTATGATGAATGAAACAAAATTTTAGTAAAATATTTGTGAAACTTTTTTGCCATTACGACATTATTAAGAAAGTTTTTTTTTTATGTATAGCATGTGTACTTCAATCTTTAAATTTTAAAACGGCGACGTCTGAGACATGCTTGCAAGGAAAGGAATGACCAGAAGACTTATCCCAACCACTTAGAAATTATTAAGACCTAACCCGAGTTAGGCTTTATTTCATCCACAGCACAACCCCCATGCTAGGTTTTCCTCCATATCGGCTATACATCATACTCTCTCGCCCTCCCATCCCCTTGCGCCCGCTCTCCCATCTGGCCTTCCCTACGTACGCACGCTAAAGAAAAATATTGCAATACTGAATATGTTAACGTAAAATCCGTCTAGCAGCTCTGTCCCCTGCTTTCAACTTCGTATTTTAATGGCTCGCTTGTTGAGAGTTCTTCTTCGAAAATACTTTTTTTACAAGATATTTTTCTACGAAGAATGTCAGTGGTGCATGGATAGGAGGTTGAAGTCAAGGAAACCAAAACACAAAGACAATGAAATCTTCTGCACGTTAATCGGTTACAAAATCTTATACTATAAGCACCTTAATTTCTTATTGAGGCAGAGTCACACAGATGCAAGGAAATTCCACACAAATACGTCAGTGATCTAGTGTAGAAGAGATTATGAATTGAGCATCTAGCGGTATCTGGTAAGTGTTTGGCCGATGGTGCGATCGGCATGTGCGAGGCGTGGGATCTGAGCTCCAGCCATCGCCAAGGGCTGCGAGGTGACGGTACATAGTCTCACATGGACTGTCTATCCACTCCCAACAACCGGCCCATCAGGGCTGCTTGCTCGCCGCACCACTACCATAATAGTAATAATGATAAGAGCCATTTCGCATTCGCAGCACCATCATCAGAATGATAATGTTAAGAAAGCTGGCCTCTCGTATGATTAAACTTGATAAGTCGTGGTTCTTACACGAGGAGAAATAATATAAACATGAATTTGGTCTGAGTACAGACATGAGGTATGTAGCAATTTTATTAACATTAAAAAATTTTTAACCACGTTCATTTGAAATTTCAGATCTCCATCATCTATCTATCTATAATCCTTCACTCACGAATAACATAAAATAACGGGATCATATGCTACGAACGCGAGTAGATAGGAATATTGCGCACTGTATTTTAACAGTTTCACCACGGCTGGATTTAATTGTACCTCCAAGATGTTGCAACGACTGCCTCATCCCTGCTCGCCCAAGCTTGCTCTACCCGGCCTGACTGGCGCCTTGCCTAGCCTTCTTCAAAATTAGATTAGAAGGGGTAGGTTTTTTTGCCGCGTCTAACTTTTCTCTCCTCGTATGGGAGAGCTCGGTGAGCAACGTTGATGTTAACGAGTTTTTCCACATGATTCCTCATGACTATTGCCAGCCCACAATTTTATGCAACATTACTATTTCACAGGGCCATCAATAGTGATATTTCGATATCACTGGGTATAAATTAGGTAATGAACATATCTCGATGACAACACTCCAGTTATACAATCAAGACATCACCAAATAATAATAAGCTGGGGAGATGCAAATGATGTCATTCCTTCGCAAGGCAAGCACATTCGTCGATCAGTTCTTCGCCACACCATAAAATCTAGATAAAGCCACCGACGCACTGATCAGAGGCTCAGAGCCACCTCAAACAAACGTTCACTGTGAGGGCAATGCACCTAAAAATTTCACGATAGAAGAAGCAAGAACTTTCCTGTCAAATGACGAACGAAGGAGCGGCTACGTTATTATATGCATTTGTTTTGCCTAAAATCAAGGAAAGACTTCGACGTCAAGAATTGAGAATACATAAGGAAGGAGGCGGGCTTTCCATGGAAATATTTGTTGCAAATTATTAATTTTCGTTGTAACCTAGCAACGGAAAATCACCAAAACAATTGAGATTAAATTATTGACACTGGTACACGTACAATCAGGCCACATCAGGCCTACGCTTCAGCGCCGACATCACTATGTTAATGTTGTAATAGAGATAAACCCATAAACAAAGTAACTTAGTAACAATTGCATTCATTGAGTAGGAATCTCGACAATTTCATCAATCAAATTTCAGGAATGTTTTCTTTGGAAACGAAGTCTTGCTGTTGGGTAATGTCCACATTAAAAATTGATTGGGCAAAGGATACAAATGAAATATTTATGCGAGGCTAAGTGCAGGCCCACAATTTAACTGCCAAGAAAAATGACTATTAACTGAGCAAACAGAAAACATGATGTATTTAAGCATTTCTATCTCTATTTTAAATGTATTTTAAACATTAAAGTCCGTGTGTAATCCGTAGCGTAGTGTATTAATACAAATTATTACAAAAGTAATACAAATAAAAATAAAGGGACAACAGAATTGCCATAGTGCTCACACTCAGTAAGACTCGCCAGAATAAATTTAAGCAAAGGGTGGAAACATCGATGAAACACGGCAACAAAGCAGCGCCGGGCGACTGATGCACGTCGAGGCATTTGGATAAACTGCACGCAGCCGTGGCAAGCCCTAAAAAAAACTTGAGCTGAAGCTGTCGTAAAGCAGAGAACGGGGCCGTAAAAGCCCCATTACCTATGCTCCTGGATGATATAAACGGAGCAAAAATATCCCACTCATGGCCTATCCCCCGTCGTAAAAATAATGATAAGAGCGCTCTAAAATGAGGCGTCCATGAAAAGTTCTTCGCGTGAGTTGTTAGTTGAAATGAATCACGTCAACCTATGTGCATTTCATATGACGTTAGGTATTCGAAACGCTCAGTGTCGTTCACCCCGGTCAAGATTTGATCACTTTGTTGGATAGAATGAACTTTGTTGGTAGCATAGTCTATGGTAAAGTAAAAATTTGTGCCTAACTTTGTCTCTGTTTATGAAGAAATTTAGCTTCGTAATATTTAGCTCCGTTTTAGATTTAGCCGTTAACTGCAGTTGGAAGGTACAGGGACCAGAAAGATGAAGTTATAGACACATAATATCTGTTTTATTTGGTGTTCATATAGTACATACCGTATAACAAATGTCATCACCGCTGAAAATGTACATGAAAGGAATGATTTGGCGTTCTTATCATGCCTGAAAACTTGTTGAAGGGCAATGGAAAAAAAGCGTCATCGGATAAGCGTATGCGCATTCCAGTGGTGCCTCAGACATTCACAATTTCTAACGAGCTTCTTCCAACTTCACTTTCGCTTGAAAACAAATGAAACCCCAACACTAGATCCTTGACATTGACCGCCACTTTTTTTCATGTCTTCAAGACTGATGATACTTTCCGTTTTTAGCTCCGGCTTTTTCTCGAATATTTTTTTTTCCTTCCGTTACTCTGCCGTAGTATTTGATTTTTTATCCCACTTTTTTTGCAGAGTTGTGAACATAAAGAGCTGAGGTACGCCGGGTGAGGGGGCCGATGTTTATTGCTGGCAAATCGGGAGGTTGAGATATTCGAGGAGAGCATGCAAAGGATCGACCACCTCTGGCGATCTCATTGCCTAATCTGCTGAATAATATCAACTAAATTTGCCGAGAAGTAATAGCGCTACTGCTGAAGATATATTTGGGCGTCCAAATTACTAGGCTGTAACAAATACCTATACATCGTTTATTCAGAAAATTTATCGGATTGTAATGCATTAATGCATATAATGTATATGTATAATCAAATCCACAAAAGAAAATTTTTCAAAGTTTTCTTACCCTTGTCATGCTTGAAGTACCGTAAGAAATTTACGAAATAGTAATTTTCAACGACCTAATTTCCCAAATTCACAAACAGATGATTAAAACTGCGCAAAGCTTTCCAATCTTGGGAGTGTGTATGCACATATATGTATCTGTTTCATTTAACTATTTTCCATTTCGCAGGCTACCACAGATCATTCGTTGTCTGCTAGCACCTGCATGAATTTTATTTCAGAAAATGTGATTAAATTGGGTGAGAACAAACAGAAAAAACACGATACCCATTACAGCATCCACACAATAGTATTTACCAAAACAAGCATGTTCCACCATCATGTGTTCGTTCAGTCGGCCATCTCTCAGCAGCGTCGGGGCAAGTTCATTCAATGCTTGTAAACAAACGACATGATAAAGAAAATTCTGCCCCCTTTCTCGCTCGCACGAAGTTACGGAGAATGCAAGGCTATATATATACTCTAGCCTGAAAAGGGCTCACTGGCTTACAAGTTGTATCGTAAATATTTTATGAATGGAAGCACGAGGCGAGTAAAGGCAAAAATTCTAGGGTCGGGTGGTGATCGAGATTATTCACGTTGAAAAAAAAAAAAACAGGGAGGTGCCGAACTCGATGAATTACAGTCAATTTACAAGCGAGATAACAGCCTAACAGGGGTAATTAAAAGACTTTTTTGCTACTTACGTGCCGTAATCACCGGGGGTGAATATATTGATTGTTATCAGAGGCGTGATCATCGAGCGGGTTACGAAATACGAACTCTTCGAAAAAGTAGAAAGTATTGAATACTATTTAAATATCACCGACGAACATAAAAATAATTCATCTCAAGTTGAGAATGAAATTGCTTTATATTCATTTTTCGGAACTCCTCTGTAATTGGTAAATTTTCATAATCGGTAAGCCAGATTTCCCTGAGGATTTAAATATTGAATGAATGTGAAGGCATTGATTCGACGTTGAAAAATTATTTAAAAAAAATTTAACGTTGCGCGTCGAACGGTTTACGATCCTTCGTCTCGTCAAACCCACCAGCGAAGCAAACGAATCTTTGTTATAATAATTTCGGCAATTTTACAATAACACATCGAGCGACAGGTCAGTGTTTCCTTCAGCACCACACATTACTAACCATAGGAACCTAATATCATTCAAAGCATCATATGAATTTATTGACCGCAAGTGGTTTCCAAAATAAAATTACCGAGGTTTCTAGTAGGAAATTTTCGAAAGATGTAACGCTGCATGTTGAATATGTGACACAGCACTCCACGAATCCCATTATTTTCCAAGAGTTAAATTGAGGCGAAGCAATAGCTGCAGCCACGCCGCTATGTTGTTCGCTTCGAAATTCACGAGATAATCGCGCGGCATGCGTACTCGAAATTTACACGCGCTTGAAGTTGGGGGGTCAGTGGCGGGTAACGCATTATGAGGTACTGCGGGAAAACGATCAGGTTTCTATTGATACTCGATTGCTATATGACTGCTATGAAGCTAACTACAATAATGCATAGTTATTTGACTAGATTAATGCACGAATTGTTCAAAAATTTAAGAAAAATACATCTGATTGCAGATACATTTTTCGATAGTATGCCATAATTTTCTCGTCAAACCCACCACGAGTGAAAAAAAAATATATAACAACGTTCAAATTGTACTTCACTACCGTACATTAAGACGGCCCAAGGCATCGAAAATAAATTTTATTATTTTTTTAGAACAATCGTAACAAGTTAAAATGGTTTTTAATCCATGTGCAAAGACAATCTTTACAAAAAAAAAAACTACTCGGAAAACCAATTTTTTTGTTTGCTATATAAAAGTTCATCTAATCTCAAACAAATACAATTTCTCAGAAAAGTGCATCACTTAATGCTGGTGTGACGGTCAGCTGCCGAGAGGTCGTCACTTTCTCTTGCTTAGAGTTGCAGTCGCGAAGGGCGGCAGTTCGTTTACCGCAACGTTCACAGAAGTCATCTGCTAGGCAGCCATCATCACATGCACTCGTTCAACCGTGAAGAATAATTCACTTCAAGGAGGGTGGCGAGCTAATGATGCCTGACTCTTGAGAAATCAATTATGTTAATACAACTTACAAGTTTGGTGGGGGTAAAAAACACATTAGCGCATTTAGAAAACGCATTAGCAGAAAAACATGCACCGCACATTTGCTCATCCAAATTGCCCCTATATTATCTGACGCCGATCAGCAGTCCAATGCAATGGGAATAAGAAACATGAGAACCAATAAGAACTTTCGCACCACAACCATTATAAGGAAACCGTGCAACTTCTCAACGCTTACATTTCAGTGGGCGCCGGTAGCAAGAATTAAAGATATTCTTTATAATATATGAACAGAGAATAGCGGCATTTTCCCTAGTGGCGTTTCGAGGCAACGATCATATCCATAAATATGGAATTAAATCCAGTGTGTGTTCAAAATAACGAGCACTCATTTTCTGGTCAGCTTAGTGTCCGAACAACAATATTATGCTCTGAAACTCTCAAAAAGAATGGCGATACAGAATGGCTACAACAATTATGCTAAAAAAAATTCCCCCGTGGAAACTATACGAAGTAAAAAAAGCTATTTAATAATTTTATAGCTTTTATTTTTAAATATCTAGGTCGTTTACGTTTCTGACAAAGACATAAAAATGATTTCATTCCATTATTGGGCCTCGGAGCCATATCGCCGCTGCGGTTTCTTCCACATGCAATTTATGTAGTTTCTCCATGGCGAGGTGACGCAAAATCTAAAACTGGCCGGACAAGTTAGGTTTGCGGCGTTGAAGCTTTAGCTGGAACGAACGAGCGACCGAGCGAGCAGTCGCCGTCCAACCAGCCAGTCAAGTCCAGGCCAAAGGCAACGAAGGCTTGGGGAACGACAAGCTCCTGCTATCTCATTACAACGTCCAACGCAGACTTACCTTAGTCAGTACCGGCGATGCGGTTACATCGAGCTGATACAATGTTCCTAACGTGCGGGCGTATAGAGCTGATATTCGCTTGCAGAGCCGAACGTTTAGATCCATTCTGACCCTAACACGCAAAGGTCCGCCTCAGAAACCCCGATAGTTGGTCCCACGAAATTGCAGTTCAAATTACAGCATGAATATCGTCTCAAACCCGTTTATAATAGTACATTGGAGAGTGATGGCATGTACAAATGACTCTTGAGTAGCAAACCAAAAACAAGCTACCAAGAAGCTCTGAAATAGTAGGTGATCAAAGAAAATGGTGAAAAATGTTGTTCTAGCGAAGGAGCGGTAGTTGGCAACACCGCAGCGCGCCTGTCACTTGGATCCTAGATGAGTATCGCGTTGGTTCTCAGTATTTTTGGTACGCTGTTTTAGTTTTTTGAGGAGCAGCGCTTCTAATCCCAGAGCTCCCAGCAGAGCTCTGCGCAGCTGAATAACAAGGCAGTTGGCCAGGCCGTGTTTTTCTCCACTGAAGCCGTCGGGTTAAACATTTCAGAGAATAAAAGCAAATAGATGGCTACAAAAATACGCGAATTGGCTTTCTGCAAGACTTGCCTTGTAAGTCAAGGATTGCGGATCTAAAAGCTCATGCACGTTTCTTGGGCGATCATACATAACTCTAATGATATCGTACTATTATAAGATGGGATAGTCGCATCTTCAATAGAAAAAATCAGACTAAATATGAAACCGACTGTCAGTACTTAGATCAGCTGCCCGAAATGTTCATAACAAGAATGAGATTAACTTGAATTATTCAACATTTATAACATGACATAGTTTTATATGACAAGAAATACTGGTTTACCACTAGACGTCCATAGCGACTATTGAAAAAAATGTGTCTGCTTTAGCAGAGGTAAAATGTTATTTATTTATTTTCAGAAGTTTATGCATTCGATAACTGATATAGGTATCTCATTGTTAACACTTGTTAACATAAAAAAATAATCAACAACCAATTGAGTGTATAAATAGTACAATTTATCTCTCGCACCTGGTACGATGATATTTTTATGTGAATAAGTAGAAGCTTCCAAAATCGTTCACGTTAATATTTACGGAAATTTCTCGTAGAATAGTAACATTTAAAGTTTCTTTATAAAATAACCAAAACAAGGTGAACCACATAATTGAATTCGCCGGTTGTGACCAGCGATAAATTTTACTTGAGTCATGGCGAGTCAGAGAAGGTCATCGTGTCCTCTGTCTTGCAACTCCACGTGCAAGCGACGCCTCGTTGCCATATCATTTCACTCGACCGCCGCCCATCAGCTGTTCGACGACGCTAATGTTAGGCGAGTGACAGCTGAGCTCTCGTGGGTGGGCGGAAGGCAAAACGTTCGTAGCACACCGCGTAAGCCGTGCATGCTCATGACAGGTTAAACAAAACACAGGCTCGTATCGATGGAGCCTGCGGTTTGGACTGCTAGCACTCAGGAAAAACGGTCACAATAAAAGATAGCGATGTTTTATTGCATGTAAAGTAAAATTATCACGAGTACAGCGGTGAAGTAACAATACTGAAATTTTCGCGTCAAATAGGTGTCTATATTAAAATATCAAACATGCTATGAAAAATCAATAAATCATTCTAAATGTTATTTAAACCTATTTTGTTGCAAAAAATAATCTAATAATATTTATTCTCGGCAATTTAAAATGAATTTAGTACCATCTGCAGCCCTTATTGCGTAATATCTCCTGCAGTCAATTTTCTTTAGCTTAGTCAAATAATTCTGTAAAAGCAAGCGTCTGGCCGTCAAGTACAACAATTTGGTTCGCAGAATGAAGCCTTCGGACTCGTTGCCTGCACGGAGACACGAGTTGAAGAGTCATAACTCAGGAAATGGCTCAAAGCTTTCAAAAAATGAAGGCCGGCATAAAAGGAGGGGCCAATTACGAGGACCCGTCTTGCAGAAGAACCGTTCAACCTGGGAACTGGCAATGATTAGTAACGGCAACACCTGTTAATGATTCCCTGTCACGTGTCTTCGCATGCAAACCAATAGCTGACATGCGTGTCAGGGTAAAACGATGACCATTCATCTTATTATTTACGGAACTTGCAAGTTGCAACTCACTGGTGCTTAGCTACTTCGGTCAAATGTATGTGAGCTACACAAGTCCGAATTTCGATTCACGTGTATGCACCCTCGCGTGTAGCGGTTGATGTAGGTACTCGTTAGGGGAAAAACACTGAAGAGATTGAGGAATTAACTGCGCGATAAAGGTAGGATTCAAGCTTTAAAGCGTACACGACCATTGAACCGTCGTTTTGATTGGTATTGCCACAATTCTAGTGCTCGTCGTGGATTTATTTTTTACATGGAACAGCGGACTGAAATTTGGATCATTTGCCAACTGCGAGATTCAAAAAGCCATCTGGCTGCCAAATAGATATTGGTCGACGGCAATTCAAAATACATTATCGACAGCCACTTGACTTGAACCAGTCTATACTCGAAAGAAAATACTCTGGAACATTGAGTTTCGTTAACATTTATGAAAACTATGCGGCCAAGAAAACAAGCAAATTTAATCAAAAATTTTTTACTGAAAACGTGAGCATTCTAATCAGAGATGACCTTACAACGAATATAAAAAAAACGAATGTATAGACATTTATTAGTAGGCAAACGTACTAAATATAGTTTTGAAAATAATGAAAATTATTATGAAATTAGTGTGAATTTTATGGGTAGCTAAGACTGTGACCAAAAATTCTGCAAATTTCGTCTTTCGAGGGAGTAAGTGCGACCTGCTTGGCTGCTTCTGAGCTGACCATCCACCCAGCCATTAGGCCGTTCAAGGCTCATTTGGCAATTATGGGAAGGGCTACCGACAATAGCGGACTCGGAGCTCAGTAGCATAAATACTCTCAGGATCAGAGAGGCACGAATAATTGAAAATCTTCCTTATTTTGTTATGGTCTCGCTGAATAATAAATTTTTCCTTTGATGAGAAGAATTCTTTCATCTGTCCACAACTGTTTCCAAGCCTACATAGAAACGAAAATGAAACGAACATAAAATTCCTTTTTTCCATTACTGTGATATTGGGCAGTTTTCGCTTTAAATTTCTACAATGATATAACAATAGTTAACCCCCTATGCGCTCGCTTCAGTCGCCGTTCTCGTCGTACCCATGCATCACAAGAAATAGTAAACATTACATCAGCTGGCTTAGCAGGTTATCTGAAGGAAGTTCAAGGTCGGGAAACTTCGGTGTATGCAGCTATCGTTCCACATCCGTGCCTTTTCAAGATTATGCAAATTAGTTCCATATATTGTCGCAACCTTGCATGTTTGCTAATGCTTCATCATTCATTGTTTTTTAATGCATCCTCCTTTTTACTACTTATCATAGAACTATTGTACTACTAGAGACCAACTGCGTGAAGAATTTTGGTATGTCAGCACTTGGCACTAAAAGATTTTCAGGTAAGTATGGACCCGAAAATCATAAGGAACGTAAAATAAAAATGGGTTAATCTTTCTAAAAGTTCTTCGTGTATTCATATTATACTGATTGGGAAGGAGTTTTACAGCGTCTCAGATGCATCACAATGGGAAACGATTTTATTATTATCCTGCTCGGAGTTCTCTTTTTATGGATGGCTATCTTGGAGGAAGCTTACATTATTTAAATACCATGAACAAATTCCTGCTTAAGTATCTACCATAGAATGTCATGACAAAGTTTCACATCAGTATGCACAGCTGCATCAGTGAACTTCCATAATCTTAAGACCAAGTAGGCTAGGAGATCATAACCAAGATTAAAGGACTACGACCAACTCTGATGTACTGAGACAGAAATGCATGTAAAACACAATGAGTAGAAACAAAGTAAGTCCGTCTCAAATATGATTGAGGTTTCGATGATCATATGCTAAGACTGGAACTTCAATGGCTTCGAGGTTTGAATTGCTGGTTAGTGGTTACATGCAGCCAGTTTATGTTAGCAAAAACTATTATTTATATTCACATAGATTTCTATTTTTATGCATTCAATAGAAATATTATGAATCTCCAATTGAGTGGAATATTGAACTTCTGGTTCAATATAATTCATATTGAACCATTCATTCATATAAATTCTATACAAGGTCCTATTGCGACATAAATAATGAATATTTAATATTAAATGGTAGTTGCGCTACAAATTCGGGAGGATTTTTCGGCAAATACGATTCTCTCACGGCTGCGTTATGGAAACTCAACGAAGATATCATGAAGAAATCTTACCTTCTGGAATAACATTCTTGAAGAGAACTCTGCTACGACCAAGACGACATTCTACCTACCACCTTCACTGAAATGCACTAAACTTACTAATGGTATAGTTGAAGCGCACATAGGCACATATCGTTTTAAATAATTTTTTTTATTGGTGATCACTCGGACGAGCCATAACCATATGTCTTGTTCTTAAAATGACAATAATCGTTTTGAACCCAAAACAAAATGAAGATCCTACCGTAGTGGTTCGTTTTCAGTCGAGCTTTACGTTCAAGTCACTCAATAATTATATTAAAAAAAATTAGCTTTTTCTCAAATCTCATTGAATTTTAAACAGAAATTTTATTTTCGTAATTTAATTCTCTGAATTTATATAACACTGGCACTATTGGTAGTAGTTTTCAATCTGAACGCAGTGAATTCACTACCATATATGAATATACTGATGAAACGAAAACTGAACTAGCTATAGGTCTAATTATCAACCAAATAAGCAGAGTTCGCCGGCCGAATAATCATTGGCGTTATCAAAATTTCGATCAACCGCCTACCCACTGCCGCCAACACTTGTGCATTGAAATTTGTTTAATTCTGCCAGGAGCACAGAATTAGTGATCAAGTTTCCAGCTAACCCACCAGCCATGCTTGGAGTTCGACGACACACTGAAAATAAAGCAGTTAGGACACCGGTTACGCGAGGTCAATCTACGGGCTGAGAGACTCGTAGAACTGCTTCAACGGTGCAACATGTGGCCGCTGTAAAAATTTTTTTGAAGGTCTCGTAAGAATTAAGTTTACAATTAGCATTTAACATAATGAGACACTAAGATATATGCGATTATAATATAAGATTTAGACATTGGTTGCACATAAGCAGGATGTTGAATAGTTGACCAGGTTGCGGAAAATTGATCTACTGCAGATAAATTAATCGATATGCGTCTTAGGTTGAAAACTGAAACTGTAATACTGTACCGCTGATCGATGTTAATAAATTATTTTGAACAGATGTATTACACTCCTAGTATTCTATTAATCGAGGAGTGATTTTTTATAAAAAAAGAACAGCCAATATGACACATAATGTACAAGCTGTACTTTATAACGATGCCAATGAAAATTCAAAATTCAACGTCTCGGACAATGTTACGGTCGGACTCGCAGCCGGTCTAAAAAATTTTGCACATTCGCAGTGAGCATGAAATATTTCCTTACAAATGAGCGTAACTTGATGAAACTCTACACGTATATTTTTTAAGAACTATTATTTAAGATCTGTAACCTGTGTGATTTTTTTCGATTTCGCCCTCGTTCTCGACTTATATACGGTCATACGGGCAAAAATACGCAGCGACCACGAAATATCTTCTAAACTACTGAACCGATTTCAACGAAACTTAGCATATACACTCCTAACCTCCTAACGGTGATGTCTAGCCCGTGTGAGTTTTTTCGATTTCGACTTCATTCGCGAGTTACACGGCTATACGGTGAAATGACCGGCGTTTATGCGGCCGGTTTTGAAAAAGTTAATTGACCGTAAAATATCTCCTAAACTAATGGACGTAGCTTAAGGAAATTTTGCACTTGCATATTTAGGCCTTAAAGGTGATGTCTAGCCCGTGTGAATTTTTTCGATTTCGCCCTCGTTTTTGAGTTTTACGATCATACGTGGGATCCAATACACGAACGTGGTAACAAAAAAATACGCATATTCACTGAGAATATTTTCTCTGTACAGTTGCCTTTTTTGTTGTGTTCGTGATCTGCACCTCACCTGAATAACTTGAAGAATTTCTTATATATATTTTTTTCGTGTCAAATGTAGTCATTACTCATTTATTTCTAATGTTATTGACAATAGACGGAGTATTCAAAAGCGTCCTAAACTGATTTCATTATAATAAATCAGCAAGGCTAGGAAAATATAATTCGTGACAATAGCATTGTGAATATAATTGTTCCAAATAGTAATTATTAACGGAATAATAATGAATTTAATACTTTACGGTTCATATAAACGTTACATATGGACGAATGGTTTGCTTTAATAGAGGCAGTTATTGTGCACAATAATGCCGCCCATAACGTGGCCTTGGGCTATTATGTAGTTCCCAATTTGTGTAACGTTCATAAGAATTAAATCACTAATTGTCTGATCTATTGGCCTGCAGGTATCCTGCTGATACTTGACTGCGGTTCAGTTTGGAGGCACACAAGAATTTTCGTGGCAATTAATTGAGATTTTTCCTGGTATATTTTAATTGAATAAATTCCGCGGATACAACATTAAGTTAAGACACAGAATTAATATTCAGTGTTGTTCCCCATTTATCACTGCATGAAAACGACTGATCAATTATTATCTCGCACAAATAACGTGTTAAATAAGTACTCACCCGTCCGATGACGCAGCCCAGTACACTTCTTAATAACTCTGACTTTTGCTTCAGTCAAAAAATTCTCATCCTCAAACGGTTAAAGCCCTTATGGTGGATTTTAAGTACGCATAATAATTTGAGGATTACTTCCGTTTCTGTGGCACACTCCTGATACTCCATTGTTGAAAGGACTAGTAAATTTTGTCCTAGGCTTCTTGCAGACATTGTCTCCGTTCAATTAAAAACACTGGAAAAATGCGTATTTAGAAAATTCAATAGCTCAACAAAAAGCCTATTGCATGACAAACTCTTAGACACACCACTAAGTCACTGTGTGCCATATTTACGAATATTGTAGAAGAAATCTTTAACATTGAATTAACAAAACATGCACATTCAAAACTGGGATTAGATCATTACACTCGATCGTGTAGACGCGCTGTTACTTCCTAAGACTGATGCTACCACGAGGTGTGGTTCAACTATAATGTTGAATGTTTAGTAGTATATAGGTGCTCCTAGATAGCGACAAATTTCTGACGACTCTTCATGACGGAGCCGCTCACTAGGTGCTAACTTGGCTTATTTAACTAGCAGATGGCCGTAGGCGAGTGAAGAGATTGAAAGGTAAACTGCGTCACATCCAAGTATTCTGTGCAATTATTAACGCTACTCTGACGATACATATCCCTGCTGGCTACATATACCAAGTTTCAATTTTTGAGGTTGCATTTAGAATAGATTTGTTCAAAAATCTTGCAAATAAATAGAGTAATATTTTGTGGGGCATCTAATACGGACTGAATAGGCTGCACAAGCTGTGCTCCAATTAGGTATGGCTAATTCATAATTTGGTCTCGCACCATTCCAATAAGAAAGTGTGTAATTATTTTTTACTTCGATATCCATCAGCAGAGCACTACGAAGCGCCCACGGCAATACGGAGTAAAGCTCTTTGAAATCTCTTCTTACTGCAATGCCATAAAGTTAAGTAATACAGCGCTGCCTTCGACACAAGTCGGAACAGTTTGACGAGAACCATTCTCAAAGAATCACAGACGAAAGTAACAAAGTCAACGGAACATTTCTTTGCTTCATGCAACACTTATAACTCTGAGGATAATTAACGCGGAAGCGTCACTTGAAACATTTATTTAAAGAATCTCAGATTGTTAAGTGGACGAAGACCAGGAAATCCTGAGACCTTCAAACAATGAAGGTTCAGTAGTGACCGCGAATAAAGGAATCATTTAAATTGGAAAAAAAAGGAAATAGAAGACCACATATCCTTTCATTGGCTTGATGAAATCACATCGAAACAAAGGTAATGAAGTGCATACTGACAACAAGAATAACAACATTATAACACATATTTGTAAGCAATGACACTAACATACGTACTGTATAAAAAAGGCTCTGTAATGAATCGATCAACATTGAGATTCATTTTAAATTTTAAGTATTTTTAAATAGATTTCAACATAGCACGCAGTAAAGTGAGATTTAATCAAATTCCTCAAAAGAGTGTTCCCGAAAAGATTTTAGAATTTGGTTCCTATACATCCCACAAAATGAGTAAACTGAGGATCTAGACAGGACGTGCCTACGCAGGTCACTCGTGAGCTGAAAAATAACACTAATAAACGTTGCATCTCTTCTAAGAAAAATATTCGGATACAAGTAACAAAACTATCACAATAGCACGATTGTTATAATTATTATTAATTGATGTCTAAAATCAATTCAAATACTGCAGGCGAAATTCTTCCACATGATTTATAACACATAAATCGTGAGAGGAAGAACTGAAAATAAAAAGTATACTCTCAAGAAGCAAACATAGCAGTGATGGTTTCCATTATATGAATAAGACATTCTAGCATCAATTCGTAATAGTTTCAGAAATAAATATGAAACGTTTAAACCTAGCGTGTCAGTCATAGGACTTCTTTAACCAAACTAATGTATTAGTTTAGTTTTTAACTAAAATACTCAAAATACCGCGTGAAATATATAAAAAAAACAATTACTTATTTTAAAGTCCAGAGTGTAAAAATTGAACCCAAATAGCTGGCACAACTCCGTGTAGCTGGATTACAAATTACGGGATTAATTACACGAAACTATGTGCCTGATTAGATAGGAATCACGTGAATTTATGCTAGGTAGAAACATGGAAAATCACACCGATGGTTACAACATTCTGTTATAGAAAATCCAGACACAAAGGAAATTTATCCATAATTAGGAAATTACTATCAATTACACCAAAAAATTAATTGCATTGATATCCCTCTCTCCATATGAATTATTCTAAAGTTCCATGTTAACAGTAAAACAACATTATTTCGGCCAACATTAAGCAATCGAGAGTTTCAAACGATCTCGTTTTAAAGAATACACTGTCAATCCATAAATAAAAATTTTTTCTTCCAATAAGACATAAAGAGAATAAACATTTGATGGTAACTTCAACACAAATAAGTGTTGCTAAACATTTGATAGTAACTTCAACACAAATAAGTGTTGCACGTGAATTTTTAAATGGATGGAAATATGGGCGACGCAACAACCGTGTCACCTCAGACAGCGATGACGAGACAGGATCGCGCTCACATGAGCTACACTACAGCACAACGTCCAATGCTGCTCTAAGCACACTATATTTC